>NC_053392.1:388198969-388291854 GCF_905171765.1 Bufo bufo | reverse complement strand
CTGGAAGAGCATGGTGCGTCAAGGTTCCGAGCTTAAGCTGTAGAAGATTGGGTGTCCTGTGTTAGCCAGTCAACTACAGTTGCAAGAAAAAGTATGTGAACCCTTTGGAATGATATGGATTTCTGCACAAATTGGTCATAAAATGTGATCTGATCTTCATCTAAGTCACAACAATAGACAATCACAGTCTGCTTAAACTAATAACACACAAAGAATTAAATGTTACCATGCTTTTATTGAACACACCATGTAAACATTCACAGTGCAGGTGGGAAAAGTATGTGAACCCTTGGATTTAATAACCGGTTGAACCTCCTTTGGCAGCAATAACTTCAACCAAACGTTTCCTGTAGTTGCAGATCAGACGTGCACAACGGTCAGGAGTAATTCTTGACCATTCCTCTTTACAGAATTGTTTCAGTTCAGCAATATTCTTGGGATGTCTGGTGTGAATCGCTTTCTTGAGGTCATGCCACAGCCTCTCAATCGGGTTGATGTCAGGACTCTGACTGGGCCACTCCAGAAGTTGTATTTTCTTCTGTTTAAGTCATTCTGTTGTTGATTTTCTTCTATGCTTTGGGTCGTTGTCCTGTTGCAACACCCATCTTCTGTTGAGCTTCAGCTGGTGGACAGATGGCCTTAAGTTCTCCTGCAAAATGTCTTGATAAACTTGGGAATTAATTTTTCCTTTGATGATAGCAGTCTGTCCAGGCCCTGAAGCAGCAAAGCAGCCCCAAACCAGGATGCCCCCACCACCATACTTCACAGTTGCGATGAGGTTTTGATGATGGTGTGCGGTGCCTCTTTTTCTCCACACAAAGTGTTGTGTGTTTCTTCCAAACAACTCAACTTTGGTTTCATCTGTCCACAGAAAATTTTGCCAGTACTGCTGTGGAACATCCAGGTGCTCTTGTGCAAACTGTAAATGTGCAGCAATGGTTTTATTTGGACAGCAGTGACTTCCTCTGTGGTATCCTTCCATGAAATCCATTCTTGTTTAGTGTTTTATGTATCGTAGATTCGCTAACAGGGATGTTAGCATATGCCAGAGACTTTTGTAAGTCTTTAGCTGAAACTCTAGGATTCTTCTTCACCTCATTGAGCAGTCTGCGCTGTGCTCTTGCAGTCATCTTTACAGGACGGCCACTCCTAGGGAGAGTAGCAGCAGTGCTGAACTTTCTCCATTTACAGACAATTTGACTTACCATGGACTGATGAACAGCAAGGCTTTTGGAGATACTTTTATAACCCTTTCCAGCTTTATGCAAGTCAACAATTCTTAATCGTAGGTCTTCTGACAGCTCTTTTGTGCGAGGCATCATTCACATCAGGCAATGCTTCTTGTGAAAAGCAAACCCAAAACTAGTGTGTGCTTTTTATAGGGCAGGGAAGCTGTAACCAACACCTCCAATCTCATCTCATTGATTGGACTCCAGTTGGCTGACACCTCACTCCAATTAGCTCTTGGAGATGTCATTAGTCTAGGGGTTCACATACTTTTTCCACCTGCACTGTTTACATTGTGTGTTCAAAAAAAACATGGTAACATTTAATTCTTTGTGTGTTATTAGTTTAAGCAGACTGTGATTGCCTATTTTTGTGACTTATGACCAATTTGTGCTGAAATCCATATCATTCCAAAGGGTTCACATACTTTTTCTTGCAACTGTATGTCCTCAGAACTGGGCATTATTCTAGGGCAAAAGGGAATCACAGCACCACGACCACGACGGCCCCTGCGGGGTGGCCTGCCTCTGCCTGTCATTTTTTTTAGATTAGTTTAGTGTACTGTGACACCAGATATGAGTTGCGCTAGGGACATTATGCACTTGCAGCTGGGCCTTAAACACACAAACACGTGTGTGCAACTGACTGCTATTTATTCACAGTCAAAATTGTTGTTTTTCTTTAAATGTAATCTACTGTGACACCAGATATGAGTTGCGCTGGTGACACTATGCACTTGCAGCTGGGCCTTAAACACACAAAAACGTGTGTGCAACTGACTGCTATTTATTCACAGTCAAAATTGTTGTTTTTCTTTAAATGTAATCTACTGTTACACCAGATATGAGTTGCGCTGGTGACACTGACACTATGTACTTGCAGCTGGGCCTTAAACACACAAACACGTGTGTGCAACTGACTGCTATTTATTCACAGTCAAAATTGTTATTTTTCTTTAAATGTAATCTACTGTGACACCAGATATGAGTTGCGCTGGTGACACTATGCACTTGCAGGGCATGAAACACACGAGCGTGCTGGCAACTGACTGCTATTATATTACAGTCAAAAAAAAATATTATTTTTTTTTAAATGCAAGCTACTGTGACACCAGATATGAGTGGTGGCACTGGGCAAGTGGGCACAGTATACGCTGTGAGCCTGACACACACGCTGACAGGAAACTGCAACAGACTGATGTTCTAGCCCTAAAAAGGGCTTTTTGGGGTGCTGTCCTTACAGCAGAGATCAGATGAGTCTTTCAGTACTGTAGTGGACACTGAATACACTAGCCTAGCTATCGATTTCCCTATTAAATCAGCAGCAGCTACACTGTCCCTCCTCTCACTAAGAATGCAGCTTCCGAATGAATCTAAAATGGATGCTGTCCAGGAGGTGGGAGGGTCTGGGGGGAGGGTATGATGCTGATTGGCTGGAATGTGTCTGCTGACTGTGAGGTACAGGGTCAAAGTTTACACAATGATGACGAATAGGGGGCGTACCGAACATCGCATATGTTCGCCTGCCACGCCGAATGCGAACAAGCGATTTTCGCTGGGAACTATTCACCGGCGAATAGTTCGGGACATCTCTAGGCATGACAGCATGAAAGACCCCATTTGCACAAGGTTGGATGCCGAGCTACTCATGTCCCGTTCCTCATCCTCACTGATCTCATTGAAGGTCTGTTCTTCCCCCCAGCCACGTACAACACCACGGGTACCAGATAGGTGACAACGAGCACCCTGGGATGCCTGCTGTGGTTGGTCTTCCTCCTCCTCAAAGCCACATTCCTCCTCTGACTCCTCTTCCTCAGATTCCTCTTCCAGCGTTGCCGCAGGTCCAGCAAGCGATGCTGATAAGGCTGTTTCTGGTGGTGATGGTGACCACAACTCTTCCTCTTCCTCTTCACGCTCATCTATGGCCTGATCCAGCACTCTTCGCAGGGCACGCTCCAGGAAGAAAACAAATGGGCTGATGTTGCTGATGGTGCCTTCGGTGCGACTGACTAGGTTTGTCACTTCCTCAAAAGGACGCATGAGCCTACAGGCATTGCGCATGAGCGTCCAGTAATGTGGCAAAAAAATACCCAGCTCTACAGAGGCTGTCCTAGCACCCAGTCATACAAATACTTGTTGATGGCTTTTTCTTGTTGGAGCCGGCGGTCGAACATTAGGAGTGTTGAATTCCAACGTGTCGGGCTGTCGCAAATCAAGCGCCTCACTGGCATGTTGTCTCGCCGCTGAATATCGGAAAAGTGCGCCATGGCCGTGTAGAAATGCCTGAAATGGCCACACACCTTCCTGGCCTGCTTGAGGACGTCCTGTAAGCCTGGGTACTTATGCACAAAGCGTTGTATGATCAGATTCAACACATGTGCCATGCACGGCACATGTGTCAACTTGCCCAAATTCAATACCGCCAACAAATTGCTTCTGTTGTCACACACCACCTTGCCGATCTCCAGTTGGTGCGGAGTCAGCCACTGATCCACCTGTGCGTTCAGAGCAGACAGGAGTGCTGGTCCGGTGTGACTCTCTGCTTTCAGACAAGTCAATCCCAAGACGGCGTGACACTGTCGTATCCGGCATGTGGAATAGCCCCTGGGGAGCTGGGGGGGGGTGCAGTTGATGTGGAGCAAGACGCAGCAGCAGATGAGGACCCAGCCGAGGAGGTTAGCGAAGAAGATGGAGTAGGAGGAGTAGAGGAGGTGGCAGCAGGCCTGCCTGCAAGTCGTGGCGGTGTCACCAACTCCTCTGCAGAGCCACGCATTCCATGCTTGGCAGCCGTCAGCAGGTTTACCCAATGCGCAGTGTACGTGATATACCTGCCCTGACCGTGCTTTGCAGACCAGGTATCAGTGGTCAGATGGACCCTTGTCCTAACACTGTGTGCCAGACATGCCATGACTTCCTTTTCCACAATAGAGTACAGGGTGGGGATTGCCTTTTGTGGAAAATAAATTCGGCTGGGTACCTTCCACTGCGGTGTCCCAATAGCTACAAATTTTTTGAAGGCCTTAGACTCCACCATCTTGTATGGTAAAAGCTGGCGGGCTAAGAATTCCGACAAGCCCAAGCCAGCTGTCAGACGCCGGGCAAGGGGGTGACTCTGTGACATTGGCTTCTTACGCTCAAACATTTCCTTGACAGACACCTGACTGTGGGCAGATGAGCAGGAACTGCTGAAGGTGAGAGGCGGAGTGGCGGATGGTTGAGAGGGGGCAAGGAGGACAGCAGTGGTTGACGTGGCTGAAGATGCTGGACCAGGAGGAGGATGGTGGCTTTGAGTTTGTGTGCTGCTTGCACTCATCATGTGTTGATCCCATAGGCGTTTGTGATGTGAGATCATGTGCCTTCGCAAAGCAGTTGTACCTAGGTGGGTGTTGGACTTCCCACGACTCATTTTCTTTTGGCACAGGTTGCAAATGGCATCGCTGTTATCAGAGGCAGACACACAAAAAAAATGCCACACTGCTGAGCTTTGCAATGACGGCATTCTGGTGGTGGCAACAGCATGCGTTGATTGGCGTGCTGTCTGGCGGATCCCGGGTGCCGATACATGCTGTCTGACTGTGCCACTAGCTCCTTGCGACGACCTCCCCCTGCTTCCAACTTGTCTCCTCCTCCTCTCTGTCTCCCCATCTGAACTTTCCCCCTGTTCTTCTTCTCTTCGAGCGGGCACCCACGTGACATCCACGGACACATCGTCATCATCAACTGCTTCACTTATATCTGACAACTCAGCAAAGGAAGCAGCAGCGGGTACAACATCATCATCATCATCACACCGTACGTCCATGTGTGTAATGCTGCCTGACTGAGACATATCCCTGTTATCTACATCCTCTGGCAATAATGGTTGTGCATCACTCATTTCTTCAAACTGATGTGTAAATAACTCCTCTGACAGATCAAGTGAAGCAGCTGTGGTGCTAGTGTTGGTGGTGGCGTCAGGCGGGCGAGTTTTAACTTGAGAGGTGCCCGAAGCTGAGCTGGGGAGGATGGTGCGTCAAGATTCCGAGCGGAAGCTGTAGAAGATTGGGTTGTTAGCCCGTCCTCTATGTCTTCAGAACTTTTCGAGTTCAGGGTACGTGGCCTCTGAACACTGGGCACTATTCTAGGGCCAAAGGAAATCACAGCACCACGACCACGACGGCCCCTGCGGGGTGGCCTGCCTGTCATTTTTTTTTTCGATTGGTGATACTATGCGTGCAAGCTACTGTGACACCAGATATGAGTGGTGGGCACTGGCAGTAGTGGGCACAGTACACGCTGTGGGCCTGAAACGTGCTTGCAGGCAACTGCAATTATATTACAGTGATTTTTTTTTTTTTATTGTTTTAAATGCAACCTACTGTGACACCAGATATGAGTGTTGGCACTGGGCACTGGCAGTAGTGGGCACAGTACACGCTGTGGGCCTGAAACACACGCTTGCAGGCAACTGCAATTATATTACAGTGAAAAAATTGTTTTACTGTTTTAAATGCAAGCTACTGTGACACCAGATATGAGTAGTGGGAACAGTACATGCTGTGGGCCTGACACACACGCTGGCAGGCAACTGCAATTATATTACAGAGAAAAAATAGTTTTATTGCTTTAAATGCAAGCTACTGTGACACCAGATATGAGTGGTGGCACTGGGCACTGGCAGTAGTGGGCACAGTACACGCTGTGGCCCTGAAACACACGCTTGCAAACAACTGCAATTATATTAAAGTGAAAAAATTGTTTTATTGTTTTAAATGCAAGCTACTGTGACACCAGATATGAGTGGTGGCACTGGGCACTGGCAGTAGTGGGCACAGTACATGCTGTGGGCCTGACACACACGCTGGCAGGAAACTGCAATTATATTACAGTGAAAAAATTGTTTTATTGTTTCAAATGCAAGCTACTGTGACACCAGATATGAGTGGTGGCACTGGGCACTGGCAGTAGTGGGCACAGTACACGCTGTGGGCCTGAAACACACGCTTGCAGGCAACTGCAATTATATTACAGTGAAAAAATTGTTTTACTGTTTTAAATGCAAGCTACTGTGACACCAGATATGAGTAGTGGGAACAGTACATACTGTGGGCCTGAAACACACGCTTGCAGGCAACTGCAATTATATTACAGTGAAAAAATTGTTTTATTGTTTTAAATGCAAGCTACTGTGACACCAGATATGAGTGGTGGCACTGGGCACTGGCAGTAGTGGGCACAGTACACGCTGTTGGCCTGAAACACACGCTTGCAGGCAACTGCAATTATATTACAGTAAAAAAAAATGTTTTACTGTTTTAAATGCAAGCTACTGTGACACCAGATATGAGTAGTAGGAACAGTACATGCTGTGGGCCCCACCCTATGCAAACGCCTTCATGATCCACTTTGAGGAACAGTTTGTCACATCATCTTTTTCAACAACATGCGAAAATATGGCTTCGATTTATCGATGATATTTTCTGTTTGTGGAGAGGTCCCATATCAAGTGCTTTGCACTTTCATCACTACCTTGACAACATTTTCCCAGAACTTGGCTTTACTGTCATAACCAATACCGAGAAAATTAGTTTTTTAGATACCTTAGTCCTTAAGGATCCATCTGGTCACATTCAATTTGACCTTTACAATAAACCAACAGACAGGAACAGCCTACTACATTATACCAGTAACCACCCTAGAGCCACCAAAGCGTCACTTCCCAAATCTCAATTCACAAGGTTAGAAAGAATAGTAACAGATCCATCAACTTTACAACAGAGACAATCAGATATGAAATCTAAATTCAGACAAAGAGGCTACCCTGACCAATTGATTACCAACAAATCGACAATATGCAAACAAACTACCTCACCAACTACCATTCCCTCACCACGGATACCATGCATCCTCACATACCACCCCCTTGCACCAAAAATCCAACAAACAATCAGAAAACAATGGTCTATACTGTCACAAGCATACCCCGAGATCCCAGAGTTTCAGTCTCCTCCCATCACTTGTTACAAAAGATCACAAAACATTAGGGACCACCTCATCTGTGCAGATATTGGACCTTTAAATAAAATACCCAAACAGCGTTTTCTACAGAATCCGAAATATGGCACTTTCCCGTGCCTACACTGTGCACAGTGCTCGAGTGTGTTTAAGGGTAACTTTATTGCACATCCACACACTGGCAAAAGATTCCCTATCAAAGGATGCTATACCTGTGATTCCTCATTTGTCGTTTATTTAATTAAATGCCCATGTGGACTTTGTTATGTGGGTGAAACCACGCAACAAATAAGGAACCGTATTTCCAAACATAAATCCACCATCAGGACTGAACAGTTTTTGTTACCAATCCCAGCACATTTTAAGGAACACAACCATCAGATCTCATCCTTACGCTATCAGGTCTTGGAACAAGTTAATACCCCACGGAGAGGCGGTAACAGGATTAAAACATTGAAACAAAGAGAAAGTTTCTGGATACACCGACTGGACACTTTATCCCCGAGAGGCCTTAACCGGGAATGTGACTTTTACTGTGATCTTTAAATACTCAATCTTTAAACATTCTTTCTTATTTTTCAGTATTGTGGACTGATATGGTGCCATAATGTTATTTCTTTGATATTAATATGCATATACTTCTCCTTTATTTCAGGCTCCCTAGTTGGATTATAATCATAGTCAATATACAAGTTGGTGAGAAAACAACTCCCCCCCCCTTCCCTTTCCCCACATTTTCCTCCCATCCTTTTCCCTTTCCTCTCCCTTCCCCCCCCCCCTCTCCCGCTCCCTTTTCTCCTCTCCCGTCCCTCTCATCATAGATTATAATATAGTATAAGATTATAGTACATATAGATACTTATATGCCTAGATACTTATTCACATAATTTAGAACTATATAATGTGATTTGTTCGCCTTTTGTTTTTTGTTCTTTCTATTTTTTCATTCCTCATATTCTAGCACGACGAGAATCGAAGCAATTGTTCAATTATGCTTTAAATTACTCCATCTATACATGTATGTGACCCCTTTTTACCTGAGATGACTTTCCCTATTCTCCTTAACTAAAGCGCCAGCATAGAACTATATATACTCTTTATCTTAAAATATCCTCAATATCCTTCTTTATAACTCTTCTTTCTCCTTTTAAATCAACCAGCAGACTGACCCCTAGCCCATTATTCCCTTTTCCCAAGATACAACATGTTACACATCCCCAGCACAAAGCTATCCTCTATTTCTCTGTCTCAGTACCTAGTGCACATGCGCACACTGTGGCCCGCGGTCACGCGGCTCACATGACGTCACTGGCGATCATGTGACCCGCTGAACCAGGACACAGGTCAAAGCGCTCACATGACTTCCGGCCCCTCAGCTTAAAATGCAAACAGACGGAGACACACACAGCGCCTGCATCAAGCTGTTTGCTACCCGGCCATGGTGAGTTCATATACTATATATTCATGCACTATATACCCATATTCAATCCGCTGCTCGATTCATTTATAGATATTTCTCTTGATGCTTACCACATTAATTTAATCTATCTACTATATAGATTCTTGACTTAATTTTATGCCCCATCGATTAGTTATGGTTCATGCTATAGCCCAGTCCTGATCATTATGTCCTCCCTTTATCAGAGACAGTATTTGCTCAACCTGTCTTGTATCCCTCTTACTTTACCTACCCTCTACTCTCTTTCTACTAATGTCATTAATCTGAGACCTGTATGTATGTATATGCAAGTGTATGTACATATATGTGTGTGTGTGTGTGTGCGGATACACGCATACACACATATATATGTATGTGTATAATTCCTCCTATTTCCTTATTGTTCCCTCCTCCACCATATGTCAACAGTATACTATGGTCGCCACATCGAGACGCCAATAAAATCGTTATATTTATACTCCTTTACAGATCCCTTGAGAAAGGTCTTTGACAGGACCGAAACGTTGGGACACATTATGGCCTACAAAGATATGTGATTTATGCTCATATTATTATTATGGCGCGACCAGTCATATATTGACAAACCTTGTGAATACCTTTTTGTACCAATAATAAATTTGCAAAGCAAAATACATTGGTGTGCCGTGGATTATCTCTATATACATGCTGTGGGCCTGAAACACACGCTGGCAGGCAACTGCAATTATATTACAGTGAAAAAATTATTTTATTGTTTTAAATGCAAGCTACTGTGACACCAGATATGAGTGGTGGCACTGGGCACTGGCAGTAGTGGGCACAGTACACGCTGTGGGCCTGAAACACACGCTTGCAGGCAACTGCAAAAATATTACAGTGAAAAAATTGTTTTACTGTTTTAAATGCAAGCTACTGTGACACCAGATATGAGTGGTGGCACTGGGCACTGGCAGTAGTGGGCACAGTACATGCTGTGGGCCTGACACACACGCTGGCAGGCAACTGCAATTACAGGGAGTGCAGAATTATTAGGCAAGTTGTATTTTTGAGGATTAATTTTATTATTGAACAACAACCATGTTCTCAATGAACCCAAAAAACTCATTAATATCAAAGCTGAATATTTTTGGAAGTAGTTTTTAGTTTGTTTTTAGTTTTAGCTATTTTAGGGGGATATCTGTGTGTGCAGGTGACTATTACTGTGCATAATTATTAGGCAACTTAACAAAAAACAAATATATACCCATTTCAATTATTTATTTTTACCAGTGAAACCAATATAACATCTCAACATTCACAAATATACATTTCTGACATTCAAAAACAAAACAAAAACAAATCAGTGACCAATATAGCCACCTTTCTTTGCAAGGACACTCAAAAGCCTGCCATCCATGGATTCTGTCAGTGTTTTGATCTGTTCACCATCAACATTGCGTGCAGCAGCAACCACAGCCTCCCAGACACTGTTCAGAGAGGTGTACTGTTTTCCCTCCTTGTAAATCTCACATTTGATGATGGACCACAGGTTCTCAATGGGGTTCAGATCAGGTGAACAAGGAGGCCATGTCATTAGATTTTCTTCTTTTATACCCTTTCTTGCCAGCCACGCTGTGGAGTACTTGGACGCGTGTGATGGAGCATTGTCCTGCATGAAAATCATGTTTTTCTTGAAAGATGCAGACTTCTTCCTGTACCACTGCTTGAAGAAGGTGTCTTCCAGAAACTGGCAGTAGGACTGGGAGTTGAGCTTAACTCCATCCTGAACCCGAAAAGGCCCCACAAGCTCATCTTTGATGATACCAGCCCAAACCAGTACTCCACCTCCACCTTGCTGGCGTCTGAGTCGGACTGGAGCTCTCTGCCCTTTACCAATCCAGCCACGGGCCCATCCATCTGGCCCATCAAGACTCACTCTCATTTCATCAGTCCATAAAACCTTAGAAAAATCAGTCTTGAGATATTTTTTGGCCCAGTCTTGACGTTTCAGCTTGTGTGTCTTGTTCAGTGGTGGTCGTCTTTCAGCCTTTCTTACCTTGGCCATGTCTCTGAGTATTGCACACCTTGTGCTTTTGGGCACTCCAGTGATGTTGCAGCTCTGAAATATGGCCAAACTGGTGGCAAGTGGCATCTTGGCAGCTGCACGCTTGACTTTTCTCAGTTCATGGGCAGTTATTTTGCGCCTTGGTTTTTCCACACGCTTCTTGCGACCATGTTGACTATTTTGAATGAAACGCTTGATTGTTCGATGATCACGCTTCAGAAGCTTTGCAATTTTAAGAGTGCTGCATCCCTCTGCAAGATATCTCACTATTTTTGACTTTTCTGAGCCTGTCAAGTCCTTCTTTTGACCCATTTTGCCAAAGGAAAGGAAGTTGCCTAATAATTATGCACACCTAATATAGGGTGTTGATGTCATTAGACCACACCCCTTCTCATTACAGAGATGCACATCACCTAATATGCTTAATTGGTAGTAGGCTTTCGAGCCTATACAGCTTGGAGTAAGACAACATGCATAAAGAGGATGATGTGGTCAAAATACTCATTTGCCTAATAATTCTGCACGCAGTGTATATTACAGTGAAAAAATTGTTTTATTGTTTTAATTGCAAGCTACTGTGACACCAGATATGAGTGGTGGCACTGGGCACTTGCAGTAGTGGGCACAGTACACGCTGTGGGCCTGAAACACACGCTTGCAGGCAACTGCAATTACATTACAGAGTTTTTTTTTTTTTTATTGTTTTAAATGCAAGCTACTGTGACACCAGATATGAGTGGTGCAACTGGGCACTGGCAGTAGTGGGCACAGTACACGCTGTGGGCCTGAAACACACGCTTGCAGGCAACTGCAATTATATTACAGTGAAAAAATTGTTTTATTGTTTTAGATGCAAGCTACTGTGACACCAGATATGAGTGGTGGCACTGGGCACTGGCAGTAGTGGGCACAGTACACGCTGTGGGCCTGAAACACACGCTTGCAGGCAACTGCAATTATATTACAGTGATTTTTTTTTTTACTGTTTTAAATGCAAGCTACTGTGACACCAGATATGAGTGGTGGCACTGGGCACTTGCAGTAGTGGGCACAGTACAAGCTGTGGGCCTGAAACACACGCTTGCAGGCAACTGCAATTATATTACAGTGAAAAAATTGTTTTACTGTTTTAAATGCAAGCTACTGTGACACCAGATATGAGTGGTGGCACTGGCAGTAGTGGGCACAGTACACGCTGTGGGCCTGAAACACACGCTTGCAGGCAACTGCAATTATATTACAGTGAAAAATTGTTTTACTGTTTTAAATGCAAGCTACTGTGACACCAGATATGAGTGGTGGCATTGGCAGTAGTGGGCACAGTACACGCTGTGGGCCTGAAACACACGCTTGCAGGCAACTGCAATTATATTACAGTGAAAAATTGTTTTACTGTTTTAAATGCAAGCTACTGTGACACCAGATATGAGTGGTGGCACTGGGCACTGGCAGTAGTGGGCACAGTACACGCTGTGGGCCTGACACACGCTGGCAGGCAACTGCAATTATATTACAGTGATTTTTTTTTTTTACTGTTTTAAATGCAAGCTACTGTGACACCAGATATGACTGGTGGGCACTGGCAGTAGTGGGCACAGTACACGCTGTGGGCCTGACACACACGCTGGCAGGCAACTGCAATTATATTACAGAGAAAGAAAAAAAAAAGCAGACTGATGTACTAGCCCTAAAAAGGGCTTTTTGGGGTGCTGTCAGGACGCTGTCCTTACAGCAGATCAGATGAGTCTTTGAGAACTGGAGTGGACACAGAACACTGGCCTAGCTAACGATTTCCCTATTAAATCAGCAGCAGCTGCACTCTCCCTGCTCTCAGTAACACTGCAGCTTCAGAATGAATCTAAGATGGATGCTGTCCTTGCTTTTTGATAGGAGGTGGGAGGGTCTGGGAGGGAGGGTATGCTGCTGATTGGCCTGAATGTGTATGCTGACTGTGAGGTACAGGGTCAAAGTTTGCTCAATGATGACGTATAGGGGGCGGACCGAACATCGCAAATGTTCGCCCGCCGCAGCGAACGCTAACAAGCGATGTTCGCCGGGAACTGTTCTCTGGCGAATAGTTCGGGACATCTCTAGTCAAGACCAAGAAAATCAGAGCAAGATTGGAACAGCAGCGGAGGGGATCAGTAAGGTTATTGGAACAACCCAAACAACCCCTTTATTCGATTCTGCTGTTTCTCTTGTTTCTAAATAATATTAATGTCTTAAGAAGTATCTGGTGTTTCATTAAATAAATGACAGCTTGAATTTTAGGTCATTTATGAGTTTACCTCTGGGTCCTTGCATGTAGATTTCTACTGTACACTTATTGAATAGTAGAATATTGACAGAACTATAAATCTGTATTATTTTGTAAACCTAAAGATCTATGATTCAGGTTCCTATTTAAGATTTTCTATTACAGGTTATTCAAGCTGAAGCTTATACATACAGTCTTAAAACAACATTTTTTCCACAAGAAGAAATTCATGTTTAAAGGGGTTGTCTCACTTCAGTAAGTGGTATTTATCATGTAGAGAAAGTTAATACAAGGCACTTACTAATGTATTGTGATTGTCCATATTGCTTCCTTTTTCTGGCTGGATTTATTTTTCCATCACATTATACATTGCTCTTTTCTATGGTTACAGACCACCCTGCAATCCATCAGTGGCGGTTGTGCTGTAACAGTATAGGAAAAAGTGCCGGCCTCTCTGATGGCCAGGACCATGGGAGCGCACATAGGCTAGTGTTTTTACACTTACTGAAGTGAGACAACCCCTTTAATTTCTCCCTGTTTTAAGATCTGTTCCATGTTTAATTACTTATAATGCTTTTCAGTGTATTATTTTTTGTATCCCTATTTTGTATCTGATGTTTTTATCAGGATAATGATAATTGTCTGAATAATTTTTTTTATTAATATCCCGGTCTAGGCCTAGTAGTACTCACTGCAGTAATACTAGATTAAATACTGATCCGTCACATTAAGCCAAGTACAATACTACTGAAATTGCTCAGATGCAAATATCTGACTGCTTCACAGTTCAGAAAACTTTACAATAAATATTGCAAATATTATTACATAGTAACATAATAACATAGTATATGAGGCTGAAAAAAGACATTTGTCCATCCAATTCGGCCTGTTATCCTGCAAGTTGATCCGGTGGAAGGCAAAAAAAAAACTGTGAGATAGAAGCCAATTTTCCCCACTTAAGGGGAAAAAATTCCTTCCCGACTCCATTAAGGCAATCAGATAACTTCCTGGATCAACGACCCCTCTCTACTAGCTATAGCCTGTAATTTTCTTACACTCCAAAAATACAGGGTGGGCCATTTATATGGATACACCTTAATAAAACGGGAATGGTTGGTGATATTGACTTGCTGTTTGTGGCACATTAGTATATGTGAGGGGGGAAACTTTTCAAGATGGGTGGTGACCATGGCGGCCATTTTGAAGTCGGCCATTTTGAATCCAACTTTTGTTTTTTCAATAGGAAGAGGGTCATGTGACACATCAAACTTATTGGGAATTTCACAAGAAAAACAATGGTGTGCTTGGTTTTAACGTAACTTTATTCTTTCATGAGTTATTAACAAGTTTCTGACCACTTATAAAATGTGTTCAATGTGCTGCCCATTGTGTTGGATTGTCAATGCAACCCTCTTCTCCCACTCTTCACACACTGATAGCAACACCGCAGGAGAAATGCTAGCACAGGCTCCCAGTATCCGTAGTTTCAGGTGCTGCACATCTTGTATCTTCACAGCATAGACGATTGCCTTCAGATGATACGAGATGTGCAGCACCTGAAACTACGGATAATGGAAGCCTGTGCTAGCATTTCTCCTGCGGTGTTGCTATCAGTGTGTGAAGAGTGGGAGAAGAGGGTTGCATTGACAATCCAACACAATGGGCAGCACATTGAACACATTTTGTAAGTAGTCAGAAACTTGTAAATAACTCATGAAAGGATAAAGTTACGTTAAAACCAAGCACACCATTGTTTTTCTTGTGAAATTCCCAATAAGTTTGATGTGTCAAATGACCCTCTTCCTATTGAAAAAACAAAAGTTGGTTTCAAAATGGCTGACTTCAAAATGGCTGCCATGGTCACCACCCATCTTGAAAAGTTTCCCCCCTCACATATACTAATGTGCCACAAACAGGAAGTTAATATCACCAACCATTCCCATTTTATTAAGGTGTATCCATATAAATGGCCCACCCTGTATATCCAGGCCCAGCTTGAACTCTTTTAGTGAACTTACCTCCTCAGGCAGAGAGTTCCATAATCTCACTGCTCTTACCATAAAGAATCCTCCTCTATGTTTGTGTAAAAACCTTCTTTCCTCGAGGCGCAGAGGATGTCCCCTTGTCACAGTCACGGTCCTGGGGAAAAATAGATGATGGGAGAGATCTCTGTACTGACCCTTAATATATTTATACATAGTAATTAAACCTCCCCTCAGTCGTCTTTTTTCTAAAGTGAATAACCCTAATTTTGATCATCTTTCCGGGTACTGTAATTCCCTCATTCCCGTAATTACTTTAGTTTCACTCCTCTGAACCCTCTCCAGCTCTGCTATGTCTGCCTTGTTCACAGGAGCCCAGAACTGAACACAGTACTCCATATGTGGTCTTACCAGTGATTTGTAAAGTGGTAGGACTATGTTCTCATCACGGGCATCAATGTCCCTTTTGATGCAACCCATTATCTTATTGGCCTTGGCAGCAGCTGTCTGACACTGGTTTTTACTGCTTAGTTTACTGTTCACTAAAATTGATATTTTACTGTGCAAGCCTTCTACAAGATCATTAATACATATATTGAAGAGAATAGGGCCCAATACTGACCACTGAGGTACCCCAATCTGAGTGTGTACCGTTAATAACCACCCTCTGTTTTCTATCATTGAGCCAGTTACTTACCCACATACAGACATTTTCTCCCAGTCCGAGCATTCTCTTTTTATATACTAACCTTTTATGTGGTACAGTGTCAAATGCATTTGTATTTATTCTTCCACCATCTTGTCAAATCTCTTGGTTCCTCTGAACTGGAAATTTCTGAACTACGCACTTAAACCTTTGTTATGCTTTTAATCATTATTTGATACCATTCTACTTAGGGGCTAACTTTGCTTGACTCATACTCAAATTTCTTATGTCTCTGGAATACCATAATATTAAAAAAGTCTGAATCTGATAGCAATTTTCCCTATATATCTTTTGGAAAAGGATAAGAGCATTGTCTCATCATCTTGTAATTCATTAACTTAGATTTGATTTCATATAAGAAATACATGTATTGGTCTATTTTATTTATGAGTGATTGCACATATTTAGGTGGCTATGTAAAATGGTATGTAAGTTTCTTGATTTACCTTCAAATTAGATACCAAAACATAGAAAACATTATTTGATTTACATTCAGAAATGTTAATATTTTCCTCTAGTTCCCTTTAAGTAGCAAAGAGGAAAATAAATTTGAGTTTCTCAGTATGTGTGCCATCAACCCACTAGCTTCTCAGCACAACCAGCAGGATGCATTATAAAGATGTAATTTGCATAACTGGTTGAGCACTTTCAAATGTCAGCACAACTGCTTCTACAATGCTAATAACGCTATGTTCAGCTATATATGCTACACAAAAACTATTAACCAAATGATTTAAACATATATGTACACTGCTTGAATTAACCTTGACATTTATATGTGCTGCTTCCATCTATTTCAAACCCTCAATGGAATTTCTAAGGATTAACAACTAATCAATGCATTGCACTGCAAGTCATAGGGGAATAATGACTATAATAAATAGTGTTGAGCGCGAATATTGTAATAGCAAATTTTAATCGCGAATATCGGCACTTCGAGAATTTACGAATATTGAGAATATGGCGCTATATATTCGTAAATTCGAACATTAGTTTTTTGTTTTTTTTCCACAGTACACATGATCCCTCCCTGCTTCTAGCTTGTGGGCCAATGAGAAGGCTGCAAGAGCTTAGCAACTGCCCTAGCAACCAATAGGAAAGTTGACTACCCCTTACTATATAAGAGAACCTCCCTACAGCCATTTTGTGCTGTTTCATGCAGTTGTGAGAGAGAGAGGAGTGTGATCTTTGTGCTTTGCTGAATTTCTGTGCCTTCTGATACCTCATATATATATATAATTCAGATAGTGTTAGATAGTGTAAGTTAGTGAGTGAATACTGTAGCTGATAGGTTCCAGTGTAGGGTGTTAGGGACATTATATAGTTAGCTCATATATATAATCCAGATAGTTAGTGGTAGATAATCAGTGTAGGTTAGTGAGTGAATAGTGTAGCTGATATGGTCCAGTGCAGGGTGTAGTTTAGGTTAGATAGAGATATAGTATAGTGTAGGCTTTTGCTCTCAGTTTCGTCTGTGAAAAAAAAAAAAAAAGTTTGTTTCTGTGTTTTAGTGTTTTAGTGTTTTGAGTGGGTACTGATTAGTAAAGTTGAGCGGACACCTGGATGTTCGGGTTCAACGGGTTTGGCCGAACTTCACAAAAAAGTTCGAACTTGACCCCGAACCCGATTGAAGTCAATGGGGACCCGAACTTTTGAGCACTAAAATGGCTGTAAAAATGTCATGGAAAGGGTTAGAGGACTGCAAATGGCATCAAAATGTGGTTAAGAGCATGGCAAGTGCTCTGCAAACAAATGTGGATAGTGAAATGACTTTAAATAACATAAAATATGTAAAAATAAAAAATTATAATCTTGATCTAGGAGGACGAGGTCCATATGGAGTAGGAGGTTGAGGAGGCTGTGGATGTGGCGGCGTAGGTAGAAGCGGCGGAGGAGGATATAGCCTACACTGCTTTTTGGTTAAAAATGTATTTTGATTTTTTTTAATTAGGGTTCACCCCAAAACATTGGGAAATATAACCTGTGATAACCCCCTCCAGTCGTGCTAAACACACGTTCAGACAATACACTGGCTGCAGGGCAGGCCAACACTTTCAAGGCGTAAAGGGCAAGCTCAGGCCATGTGCCCAATTTAGAGACCCAGAAGTTGAAGGGGGCAGAGTCATCATTCGGTACATGTAGGCATTGCACACATACTGCTCCACCATGTCGCACGTCCCCGTGATGTCAACGATCAAATTGGATATCTTCTCAACTTTTGATGTTCTTTTATGTGCCTACCATGGTGATCACGGGTGGCAGGGAATCAGGGTTTCAGGCCGGAGAGGGAGCCTGAGAAAGGGATACCACATCCAAAGGAGGTCAATGGATGAAATTTTATGTAATTGAGTGGAAATGTGGGACAAAATATTGAAGCATAAGCTTCCAAGTTAAGGAGGGGGCGCACAGCAATTACCCACTCCCGACTCTGAGAGGTAGTGACGATAAATAAGAATATAGGACTCTTAAGATGCCCTGTTATTGGAATGATTAATAAAAAATTATAGGGAATGTCACTAGGGTATTTTGGATTTGGAAACGTTAGCCAGGAGAGGCCCTGCTGCCACTTTGTTGACTCTAGATAACTTCTGCCTGATCGCATGTCCCTGTGACGTCCACGATCCATTTGGGTACCTTCTCTATCAACTTTCGATGTTCTTTTCTGAGCCTACCATGTTGATCACGGTTATTGGCGAATCAGGGTTCCATGCCGGAGAGGGAGCGTGAGAAAGGGAGACCTCATCCAAGGGAGGTCAATGGCTGCAATGAGATGAAGCGGAAATGTTGGACAAGTTATTAAAGCAGAAGGATCGAATGAAAGGGCCAATTAAAGATGAATTTCAGAAATTTAAGTCCTTGTCACTATGCAGAGCAGGGGTTTTTCATCGCCAGAAATGGGTTAATGTCACCCACCAATGGAACTGATTATTTTTAAAAATTTCGGTCCCGGTTTATTCACGGCAAAAAAATTTAAATGTCGACCCAGAAAAATTTGTGAAATTTATTAGCCTGTCTACTAGGTAGAGTAGGGGTCTATCACAGCAAAAAATTATTAAATGTCACCCGAAAATGTAACAGAAAAATTTGTGAAATTTATTAAGCTGTCAACTAGGTAGAGCAGGGGTATATCACAGCCAAAAATTGGTGAATTTCACCCGAAAATGTAACAGACAAATTAGTGATTTTTTTTTACCTGTCTACTAGGTATAGCAGTGGTATATCGCAAGCAAAAATTGGTGAATTTCACCCTAAAATGTAACAGAAAAAATTTGTGATTTTTTTTGCCTGTCTAATAGGTATAGCAGTGGTATATCACACCCAAAAATTTGTGAATTTCACCTGAAAATATAACAGACAAATTAGTGAACTGCCATAAAATAAAATACGTACAAATAAAAAAAAAAATTGATTTATGAGGTGAAGGTCCATATGGAGTAGGAGTTTGAGAAGGCTGTGGACGTAGCGGTGTAGGTGGAAGCAGCGGTGGAGGAAGACGAGGTAGCCAACACTGTTTTTTGGATTTAATTTTTAGTTTTTAGTTTTTTAATTAGGGTACACTCCAAAAGAGTGTGAAATATCCAAAATACAAGTATGAGCAATTGCACTGTAGTATAACAATGGCTGCTTAGTGCCGCTATGCATGTCTATTCTGGACAAGGTACGGACAAATCCTGTGGGATCCATGCCTGGTTTATTTTAATGAACGTTAGCTTGTCCACATTGGCTGTGGACAGACGGCTGCGCTTGCCTGTGATAACGCCCCCTGCCGTGCTAAACACACGTTCAGATAATACACTGGCTGCAGGGAAGGCAGCACCTCCAAGGCGTAAAGGGCAACCTCAGGCCAGACCCATCATTCAGTACATGTAGGCATGTGCACACATACTGCTCCACCATGTTGATGAAATGCTGCCTCCTGCTAAGACGTTCCATATCAGCTGGTGGTGCTGGTTGTTGTGGAAAAGCTTTGTCAGCACGCCACATTTTGGCCATGCTAACCCTGCCTTCTGAGGTGCTGGCAGTGCCCCAGCTGCGTAGGCAACCTCTTCCTCTACCTCTGCCTTCACCTTGTGCTTCCTCTGTGCCCACGCTGTCAGGTGGGAATGCCACCAGCAGCGCGTCTACCAGCGTGCGCTTGTACTCGCATATCTTACAATCACGCTCCATTGAGCGAATTAAGGGAGGTATGTTGTCCTTGTAACGGGGATCCAGCAGCGTGGCCACCAAGTAATTAGCACAAGATAGAATGTGGGCAACTCGGCGGTCGTTGCGGAGACACTGCAGCATGTAATCACTCATGTGTGCCAGGCTGGCCAGAGGCAAAGAAAAGCTGTACTCTGTGGTAGGTGTATCGTCTGTGTTCTCTGTATCCCCCCAGCCTCGCACCAGTGATGGCCATTAGCTGGTTTAGGTGCCACCCTGCTGTGAACACGGTTCCTCCTCCTCCATCTCCTCCTCCTCATCCTCCACCTCGTCATCCTCCAGAACTGTGCCCTGGCTGGACAATTGTGTACCTGGCATTTGTGGGTGCAGGAACCCACCCTCTGAGCCACTTGTGAATGACTGTCCGGAAACCCTATGAAATGATCCCTCCTCCTCCTCCTGTGCCACATCATCTTCCATCTTTGCCAGCAGCATTTTTTCAAGGAGGCATAGAAGTGGGATAGTAACGTTATCGGCACTGACCATGTTGGTGGAGTATTCGAAACACTGCAACAAGGAACACCGGTCTCGCATGGAGGCCCAGTCATTGGTGCTGAAGTGGTGCTGTTCCGCAGCTTGACTCACCCCTGCATGCTGAAGTTGAAACTCCACTATCGGCTGCTGCTGCTCGCACAGTCTGGCCAGCATGTGCAAGGTGGAGTTCCACCTTGTGGGCACGTCGCATATGAGGCGGTCAGCGGGAAGGCCGAAGTTACACTGCAGCGCTGACAGGCAAGGAATGTGCGTCAAACCGGCTAGTCCCAGAACTTCTACGAAATTTTGCCCATTATCGCACACCACCAGGCCGGGCTTGAGGCTCACTGGCACCAACCACTCATTGGTCTGTTGTTCAAGGCCCGTCCACAGCTCCTGCGCGGTGTGGGGTTTGTCCCCCAAACAGATACGTTTGAAAACTGCCTGCTGTCGTTTACCCCTGGCTGTGCTGAAGTTGGTGGTGAAGGTGTTACGCTGACCAGATAAGGAGCCGGTAGAGGATGAGGAAGTGGAGTAGAAGGAGGAAGCAACAGGAGGCAAATTGAAGCGCCCTGAAATCCTCGGTGGTCGAAGGACATGCGCCAAACTGCTATCCACCTTAGGCCCACCCGCCACTGCATTTACCCAGTGTGCTGTTATGAAGATATAATGTCCCTGACCGTGCTTACTGGTCCACGTATCCGTAGTGAGGTGCACCTTGCCACAGATGGCATTGCGCAGTACACACCTGATTTTGTCCCCCACTTGGTTGTGCAGGGAAGGGATGGCTCACCTGGAAGAGTAGTGGCTGGGCACAACGTACTGTGGGACAGCCACCGCCATAAGTCTTTTAAAACTCTCCGTCTCCACCAGATGGAATGACAGCTTTTCAAAAGCCAGTAATTTTGAAATGCTGGCATTCAGGGACAGGGATCGCGGGTGGGTAGGGGGGTACTTCCTCTTCCGCTCCAGTGTTTGGGAGATCGAGAGCTGAACGCTTCCGTGGGACATTGTGGAGATGCTTGGTGACCCAGATGGTGGTGTTTCTGGGAGATCCTCTGTTTGCAGGATGGCAGGTGGCACTGTCACTTAAGAGGTGGATGAAGAGGCCGAGACTGCAGCAGATAAGGAAGGAAGCAGGAGGAGCCAGAGACCTTTCTTTCTTTTGGAGGTGTCTACAACACTGCAGCTTGTGCTTTGCACTTAGATGCCTGGTCATGCAGGTTGTGCTCAGGTTGAGACGGTTTATGCCTCGCTTCAGGCTCTGATTGCACAGCGTGCAAACCACTCATGTCTTGTCGCCAGCACATTGTCTGAAGAACTGCCACGCCAGGGAACTCCTTGGAGCTGGCTTTGGTGTGCTCGGTCCCTTGCTGCGGAGGGCAGTAGCAGGCGTACTGTCTAGGGGACGGCCGCTCCGCTTTTGCACTTTGCTCCCTCTTCTGCTGTGCTGGTGGATCTGTGCGACTACCGCCTCTTCCTACGAACTACACAGGTCACTCGCATGACCTTGATTCCATGTGGGGTCGAGGACCTCATCATCCTCCACATCATCTTCCACCCAGTCTTCACCCCTGCCCTCCTTGTCGATCTGCACACTTTCAAAAGCCACAGCAGTTGGCACCTGTGTTTTGCCATCATCCGAGCTGCGATGGTCCTTCCATGTACTTATCTTGAAAGATAAGTGGTTGGGCATCGGTGCACTCAATCTCTTCCACTTCTGGGGCAGGGCTAGGTAGATGGCCCTGGGAAACCCTACTAACAGAGTCATCAAAAAGCAGAAGAGACTGATGCATGAATTGGGGCTCAGACTGCTTGGCTGATTTGCAAGGGAGTGAGGTGAAAGACTGATGGACATGGGCTACAGGTGCCAACTCTGATCTTTCAGCAGGAGACTGGGTGGGAGACAATGTGAAGGAACTGGATCCACTGTCAGCCACCCAATCTACTATCGCCTGTACTTGTTCTGGCCTCACCATTCGTAGAGCCGCATTCGGCCCTACCAAATGATGCTGAAGGTTCTGTCGCCTACTCGCACCTGAGGAAGGTGTTTCACTTGTGCGTGTAGGTGGCACCGATCGACCACGTCCTCTTCCTGCACCACGACTGGGGCCACGTCCCTTATTTGACGCTCTCCTCCTATTTCACAAATTTAGGATCTTGCCCTAAATGGGTGATTTTTAAAAAGAAGAATAGAACAACAGTATCTAAAGGGTGTATCTCACACATACAGATGCAGACAAGGCCAAAAATTAAGATTTTTGCCCAAAATGGGTGTTTATTTAATACCAGAATTGCACAGCAGTATGTAAAGGGTGTATCTCACAATGACACATGCAGCAAATGCTGCAAAATTATTTTTTTTGCGCAAAATGGGTGTTTTTTTAATAGCAGAATAGAACAACAGTATCTAAAGGTTGTATCTCACACGTACAGATGCAGACAAGGCTGTCAAATTAATATTTTTGCCCTAAATGTGTGTTTTTTTAATGCCAGAATATGACAGCAGTATGTAACGCTTGAATTTCACATTGACAGATGCAACAAGGGCTGTAAAATTGTGTATTTTGCCCAAAAACGGTGTTTTTTAAAACCCAGAAAATTATAGCTGTATTTATAGCTTAAATTGCACACTGACTAATGCGGCAGAGGCCCAAGATGGAGGTTATTGCCCAAAATGTATGTTTTTTCAAAGCCAGAAATTTTTTTAAGTATTTCAAGCTTGTTTTAATAATAACAGATGCAGCAAAGGCTGCAATATTAAGTACTTTGCCCAGAAAGGGTGTTTTTACAATAACAGAATATGACAGCAGTATATAACGCTTGAATTTCACACTGACAGATGCAGACAGGGCCGCAAATTAAGTATTTTGCCCTAAATTGGTTTTTTTTTTTACTAACAGTATATGACAGCAGTTTATAATGCTTGAGTTTCACACGTACAGATGCAGCAAGGGCTGTAAAATTGAGTATTTTGCCCAAAAAGGGTGTTTTTAAAAACCCAGAAAAATAAAACTGTATTTCTAGCTTAAATTGCACACTGACTAATGCGGCAGAGGCCCAAGATGGAGGGTATTGCCAAAAATGGGTGTTTTTTCAAAGCCAGAAAATTATTGAAGTATTTCAAGCTTGTTCTAAGAATAACAGATGCAGCAAAGACTGCAATATTAGGTACTCTGCCCAAAATGGGTGTTTTTTAAAACCCAGAAAAATAAAACTGTATTTCTAACTTAAATTGCACACTGACTAATGCGGCAGAGGCCCAAAGTGGAGGGTATTGCTGAAAAGGCATCAGATGTAGGATATTGCCAAAATGGGTGTTTTTTTAAACCCAGATTATTATTGTTATACAAAGGGTTGGCTCTCACCTAATGACTATGTGGGGTGCTACTAACTCACAAGAGGGGTGCCCCACCCTGGAATAGCGTAATTGGAATAAATGGAAGGTGAGTGAGCACTCACAACACTGGCACCATAATGGAGAAATTTATTAGAATGGTTGCAAGTAAAATAAAATTATAAACATAAAATACATAGAATAAATAAATAAAATTGGACTAAACTAATAGTAAAACTGTTCAAATAATCCCGAGGAAAACATTCAAGTAGTGTAGTATGGAGCGCTCCACTACCCACAATATGTGCGCAAAAAGTCAATGATCGAGCTCCAAATGTCTCTTTTAAAACTTGCTCGCTATCTTAAAATGAGAAGTTCATATAATTGATTCAATAATTCCCCAGTGCACCAGGTGTTGTTTGAAAAATGCCTCAGTCCACCAGGTATTGTTTGAAAATTGGTTCTCTGTTTTTTTCTTTTTCTGCAGATCGCAGATAGCTGTTCCACCAATGACTATTATAAGTACTCAGCGGTGTATGGCAATCGACATATACAGATGATGTAAAATTATCAACTGCAGACTATATTCCGCTGCCACATCAAAGGTCCGGTGTCTAGGACACGTTGTTTATTTCTTTCATTTAATGTTCACATTTAACAGTGACTGTTTGTCACTAAGTATTAAATCGACAGCTGTGATAGTGCTCATGTTCCTACCTGACTCCTGTTAGGACGCTCGTGGTCTTGTATCACGAGGAGCGAGCGGTGCAGGAAAACATTCAAGCGCCTCGCGTCATACACCTCGGACTAGCAGCGTCACACTATCGCGGGATTTCGCAGTCAGGTGTTGAACCTTGTCGGAGGCGGGCACTTCTTAGGCGGATTGTAATGTTCCGATAGCTTGTCTTAATTATGCATGGCCATGCAATTACAAGATGAAAATATTAGTGGAGGATGTATTCACTTGATGGGCGCTTCTCCTTTACACTAGACGCGTTTCGGGGCGTTCTACACCCCTTCCTCAGTGTTCCAGATTATTATTGCAGTATTTTCAGCTTGGATTTCAATGTTACAAAAGCACATATGCAGTGCTGGTGTACTGAGCTTGCATAAAATGGCCGCCGCCGCCCACCTAACTAACAGACGGATAAAACTTATTTTTCTCTGTCAGTGGGCTCAGGGCAGGGTAAAAAGATTGTGCACTACACTTACACAACTAAATCTATGTAGATCGCGGAGTTCAATTGTAGTTCTAATTAAAGATTCTTTCCTATTCTCTCCCTCACAGCAGCAGCATCCTCTCCCTACACTTGTAACAGCAGAGTGACGTGCAGCGGTACGTGACTCCAGCTTATATAGAGGCTGGGTCACATGCTGCACTGACCAAACACAGCCATGCCATTAGTAGGCATGGCTGTGATGGCTTCTAAGGGCACAGAGTTAAACGCTTGTTGATTGGCTGCTCTGCAGCCTTTCAAAAAGCGCCAATAAATTGCCGAACTCCAAACCCGAACTTTGACTGAAATGTTCGGGTTCGGGTTCGGGTCCGGGGTCCAAAAATCCTAAAGTTCGGTACAAACCTGAACTTTACAGTTTCGGTTCACTCAACCCTAGTGATTAGTGTCAGCGTCCTTTGTCTGTGAAAAAAACAAACAAAGAAAAGAAAAAAAAAGTATTTTTCTGTGTTGTAGGGTTAGTGTTTTAGGGTTTCGTGCTGGTAGTGATTAATGTCATCGTCTTTTGTCTTTGAAAAAAACACACAAAAAAGTATTTCTCTGTGTTTTAGAGTTAGTGTTTTAGGGTTTAGTATGGGTAGTGATTAGTGTCAGCGTCCTTTGTCTGTGAAAAAAAAAAAAAGTTTTTTTCTCTGTTTTAGGGTTTTGTGTGGGTAGTGATTAGTGCAATCGTGTTTTGTCTTGGAAAAAAAAAAGTTGTTTTTTGGGTTAGTGTTTTAGGGTTTCATGCGGGTAGTGATTATTGTCAGCATCTTTTTTCTTTGTAAAAAAAAATATATTGTATTTTTCTGTGTTTTAGGGTTTCGTGTATATTTTATTTTACATTTTTTGCCCCATTGTCCCCAATCCAATAAAGTTTGCCCAAATTTTCTCATTATTTCTCTTATATATATTTTTGTATATAAAAACACATCATAAGTGCACGTGGGCGTGCCAGCAGCCATGGTCGTGGTAGGGGAGTTGGTTCCAGTGCTGGACCGCTGCCAGCACAAGGCCGCTCCTATACCCACGGAGAGGCGGGCGCACGTGGCAGGGGCATCCGCCTCATCCGTGATTTTTTGGGGCGTGTCAGCCGTCCCATTTCATCTCAAGACGCTGAGGCAGTGGTGTCATTCGTGACACAAGCTAGTGGCATGAAGTCCCATGCCCTGGCTCTGAGCAGCAGCAGCTCTCCGCCTCCTGCAAGACCAGCCCCCAAGAATCGACCCTGATGCTGTTTGACAGCGACAGTGAGAGGGACATCTTGGGGTTGGTAATGCAGGAGAGTGAGCTAGAACTTGGTCCGGATGCTCAGGACCTTTTGGAAGGGATGGAGGAGGAGGAGGAGGGGGTACCGCCCGTCAGTACCCCAGTGACATCTCTTCCAACTGGTGTGGGTGGTTTCAGCCACAGAACCCCCGCACCTAGTCAGACCCAGGCATCAGCGAGGGGACAGTGGAGCCAGGTCAGGGGCTCCACATCTGCTGTTCCCCTCAGTCAACCACTGGTCGACTTGACATTAGAGGGGATGAAGAGGAGGGTGACTTAGTATGGGTGCCACCTACCTTGTCAGGTGACAGCAGCACTGACGAGGAAGCTAGGCACCCAAGGCAAACGGTGTGCCAAGTCACTAGGGCGCA
The DNA here is from genome assembly GCF_905171765.1 of Bufo bufo. Classification (NCBI taxonomy): domain Eukaryota; kingdom Metazoa; phylum Chordata; class Amphibia; order Anura; family Bufonidae; genus Bufo; species Bufo bufo. Next base: position 388,265,339 of record NC_053392.1, on the reverse strand, counting down.
TAGTGGCAGGGACTCCACTGGTAATGCAGTAGGAGGTGGTGGCAGCAGCAGCAGAAGCAGGTGCCACTTCCACCTGTGCTTACCGAGCCCGAACAGGCAATAGCCAGCACCACCCCATCTGACAGGAGGTTGGTGCGTAAGTCGCCTGTTTGGGCTGAGGAGAGGGAGGTCTGTTGCTGTCAGCACCTGAGAGTCAACCACTGGCGGGAGTGCGAACAGATGCAGGGTGGTAGCAGCAGCACCAGAAGCAGTGCGCAGGGGACAGCAGCTCCTGCCACTGTCCTCCAGCCACCCCACCCCTTTCCAACAATGTGTTTTCACTAACCAATCCCTCCTCTAGAGGTACTGGTACCGGCAGCCAGACCTCTGCCTCCTCTTCACCCTCCTGTATCGCCTCCACTGCCGTCCGGCGGCAGCCTCGGTTGCCGACTCATTTGAACACACCGCGCCCTTCCCCCCCGGGGACCGATGCATGCTTTCACTTAACGGACTCCTGGCAAGGGTTATCGCCCAACATCTGCCGCCCTTCAATATTGAGGACTGCAATCCATTCTGGCAGATGTTGGAGCAGGCCCATCCCAAATGGCATGTCCCCAGCTGCTATTTCTTTGCCAGGACCGGTGTCCCTGCCCTACCCCAGCACATTTTTATTTTTTTCAATATCTTTTTTATTGAGTTTTAGTTTTGTATTTTATACATTACAAAAGTAGATAACCTACATCAAGATGAATGAATATTGTACAATAGTCTTCCATTGAGGACTCAAGTTAAGATCAGCATAAATGAGACTTTATGTTATCTCCAAAACACCCCTTCCCCCCACCCCTCTCCCCCCAACTCCTTTCCCTCTCCCTCCCCTCCCCTCCCGTCTGGTGTAGATCCATATAAACCATTAAGATCACAAAAACACCCGCCTAACTTATATGCTCCTGGCTACCTTACATACCGAATAGGGAGGCTCACAAAAAGTAGTATCACAATTAAGTTAGACCACTTTCAGCTGACCAAGGTTGCCCTTTATATCCTCTAGCAAATACCAGGTAGTTAGCTTAAAGGGACACATTATTTGCCTATATTCTGAGCATGGTATATGCGCCAGAAAAAATAATTTCCATGTATGGTATAGTTGCTTTCCCAATGACTCTTTTTGCTTTAGCGATTCTAACCATTCTAGGTGAAATAATTGACACATTTGGGCAATCACCATCTCCTGGGTTGGAATCTCTGGCGATATCCATAACTGCAGAAAACTCCTCTTGGCTACCATGATCAATCTATGTCCCACCTGAGGTAAAACAGTGATACCGGCCTTCCTCTCTAATGACCGCTAGTTAACAGTATCCGATACTGTATCAGAATGCAATATTACCAGTGATGGTGTAATTTCACTGCGATATTTACTAATCTTGCCTAGTGACTGCTTAATCTCTCCCCAAAATTGGGCCAGCTTAGAGCATTCCCACAAGCCATGATATAAGTCGGTCTTGGGAGTTGAGCATTTTGGGCACGCCATCAACCTTCCAGGATTGGACGTGGATTTGGGCAAGTCGAACCCATAAATGGCATGGTGTAATATTTTTATATGGGTCTCTCTCCATTTTTCATTTATAATGGCCTTGCGCATAGCTGAGATCCCTGTCCATACCCGGTCATGTATCTCTGCTATCCCCAATTTTTGGCCCCACTTTTTGAAGATCCCTTTAGGGTCCTTGGTATTCCACCTATCTCTCAAAACATGGTGTAACATAGACAGGGATCTTTTTGTTTTAATGTTCAGAAATGAATCAAAATCATTAGGAAACCATTCTTTGGTTAAATCCCTGGCTAAACCTCCGCAATAATTCCTAACCTGGGAATATTGAAGATATGACGATTTACCCAACCCCAGCCTATCTTTTAGTTCCTGCGATGTAGCCCATCTACCCTCCATTCCATGGAAAAGATCGCCTACTTTATTAACCCCCTTGAGAGTCCAATCCCTGAACAGTGCGCTGCTTCTACCTGGCTCAAAAGCGGGATTGCCCCGAAAGGGAAGATGTTTGGATATTTGATAAGGAAGTTGAAAGTGGTTTCTGAGAACCTTCCAAGCTATAGTGGTATCTCTCACCACCAGAGAGTGTTTGACAGGCGCGGGTAGTATAGATCTCTTAGAATGTAATAGGGCCACCAGGTCCCAGGGTCGCACCAACTGCCGTTCAAGGAGCAGATTTGAGTAAAACGACGTCCGATTAACCCAATCCAGGATATGTCTACTAAGACAGGTCAGGTTATACCCTCTGATATTCGGGAAATTAAAGTCTCCCATCTCACGTCTGAGTTTTAGTTTGTCCAATGATATTCTGGGCTTCTTCCCCTGCCAGATGAAACGTATGAACCTGCTTTCCAACTTTTTAATATCCGCATGTCGGATAAGGAGTGGGATCGTCTGAAGGGGATAAAGAAGCTTGGACATGCTCATCATTTTAACCAGATGACACCTGCCTGCTAAAGATAATGGGAGTCCCTGCCATCTATCCAGCTCCTTTATGATTTTGGTGATAAGTGGGGGGAAATTTAAGCAGTACAGTGCATGTGGTTCTCTGCCTATTTTTATTCCCAGATATGTAATACAGCTTTGAGCCTTAGCAATACCCAATTGAAGGGGTAGGCAAAACCTTCCTTCACCTATCCGGGTTAAGGTCAATAGCTCAGATTTTGATGTATTTATCTTATAACCCGAATATGTCCCGAAATGAGCCAGAGCTTTCATTATTCGCTCAATGTGCTCCTGTGGCTTGGCTAAAAACAATACCACATCATCTGCAAATAGTGCGACTTTCAATTGCTTGCTTCTGATCCCTATCCCTTCATAAAGGTCTGAGTGACACAAGTACCTTGCTAACGGTTCTAGTGAAAGGTTGAACAGAAGGGGCGACAGCGGACAGCCTTGACAAGTCCCCTTCTGTTGTCTGAAGGGTCGAGATAGAAATCCCTGTGTATAAATCCTTGCATTGGGATGATTATATAGCTGCGATAGATAGACTCTAAATGCCCCTGAGAAGCCCATCCTGTCCAAAACTGCCTCCAGCCATGCCCACCGAACATTGTCGAATGCTTTCTCGGCATCTAGAGTGAGCATGGCTGGAAACTCTCCCACTCTAGGCTGATGATGTACCCTATCTAACACTGTTAGTACTGTGCGGATGTTCGTTACCGCTGAATGTCCCTGCACAAACCCGACCTGTTCTTTCGCAATCAGGGAAGGTAATATGAGTGCTAGACGGTCCACCATAATTTTTTTAATGATCTTAGTGTCCACATTAATGAGTGAAATAGGCCTATAGGAACCTGGCGAGTGGGGCTCTTTTCCAGGTTTGGGCAGTAATTTGATGTACGTGACATTTTCTTTATCTGGGGATGCTGCACCTTTTAGTACTTCGTTAAACAGTTTTAGCAAAACTGGGGAAACTTGAACTATCAGGGCCTTGTAATATTCCCCGGTATAGCCATCTGGACCAGGTGCTTTAGAATTACCGAGCCTTTTAATGACTGATTGAAGTTCTTCTAATCTAACCTCACCATTGAGACTTTGTCCTTGTTCCCAGTTAAGACTAGGTAGTTTGACCTTATCTAAGAGAGTAGCCGCTAGATCCGGTTTCGTACTATCTCAATATAGCTGCTTGTAATAGTCTCCTAATATTGAGTTGATGATGGCCGGATTAGTAGCCACTCCACTTTTTGCCTCTCTCATCCCTAGTATTGACTGGGGGGCTCTTCTACCTTTTGCAAGATTGGCCATAAGACGGCCCGACTTGTTCCCAAATTTATGTAGGGTCGCTGTGAGGTTTGTGTTATGCAATAACTCCCTATCCTTCTCATTGGCCTCAAAGGCTCCCCTAGCTCACACCCATTTCTGTTTATTCTCGTCGGTGGGAGATTGAGTAAAAGCTTGATATGTTTGCCTGACTAACAGGCTGGTCTGCTCCAGGCATACTTGGGCTTGCTTTTTCCTTCCAAATATATAGCTCATGATCTTTCCCCTTGTAACGGACCGTTTCCGCAGACAAGGGGTTAAAATCCGTTTAGGCGATAAGCCCCTTTCTGAGAGACAGGCACAGCTACTTGCAGAACACCAACTCCCGAACTGGATACAAAGTAGCACTCCAAACTGGAACCTCACGAATAGCTGCTAGCAGACGAACAGGAATCAGCTTACACCTCTGGCAATCGGTCTTCTAACAGCATACAGCGAATCCCCCCAATAACGAGACAAGGCTCCGTGTTGCGGGTCAAACAGTGGACTGACTGTACTTCACGTACAGCCTCTTTTATTCATAAACCACAAACATAGTACTGCCCACAGGGGTTTGAAATACAACCAATTAGTAATTTACAACACATACAATGATACAACAGCAACCAATCGTTCACGCCCCCAGAGGACCAGAATGAAGACTGACATAGGACAACATATCCCCACAATGCATCATGGTTTCCTCCTCTATGTCCAGACAACCTGAAGAGCAATCCAATTATCTCTGAGGACAAAGGGAGATCGCCAATACACATGCGCAGACAACAGGACAGACATCACCATTTAAACACACAATGGGACAATGGCACAATAGAAACACACCCAGCATTTTCTTTCCAAGCTGACAAGTTACACTTATTATAAATTGTTACAACTTTGTGAGTTTACATTGGCCATACATATAACTTGATTCAAACAGTATAACGTGGGGACAAACCTATCCAAAATTCACTTGAATCGGTTCAGGGGTTTAAAAGTTAGTATATGGCCCATAATCCAGGGGCAAGAGGCCAGCAGCCAGTCCTCTCCAAAACCCAGTGGCGAGGTCGGTTTCGCCACACCCCTAATGACTACTTTAGAGGTATTCCAGAGCAGCTCAGGTGAATCTTCATGTTCTTGATTATCCCCTTTGAATTCTTCCCACCACCCTATCAGCTTGGCCGGATTAGTAGCCACTCCACTTTTTGCCTCTCTCATCCCTAGTATTGAAAAACCCTGTATTATTAACATTAGGGCCATAAATGCTGTAGATGCTATATTGAGTGTCTTGAACTGATAGCAGGATTTGGACCCATCTACCTCTAGTATCAGATGACCCTAGGACCTGGCAGCTCAGGCTCTTATTCAATAGGATTAGGACTCCCGCTTTTCTATCAAACGAAGCCGACCCATGAACCTCCCTAACCCATAATTTGTTCATTCTTTCGAGATCACCCATCGCTAGATGTGTCTCTTGAAGAAGTGCAATGTCGGGATTAGCTCTCTTTAGGTGACGTAACACCATCCATCTCTTGTGGGGTGACCTCAAGCCCTTTACATTCCATGAAATCACCTTCATGTTTCAGTACCTATCAGTCACCTAAAGATAGATTCAGCAAGATCCACACCAACTTTGTGATTCCGGGAGGACAGCTAAGGAGAGGGAAAACAATATAAAAAGAGAAACACAACAAAGTAACCTATCCCCTCTTACCCCTCGATATTCAGAACAGTGACCCCTCAAAATTAAGCGTCAACCGTGATGAATACCGACTCCTTTCCCCCAACTCTACCTTATCTTAGCTTATTGCTTCCGTTTTTCTGAGTTGCAAAAACCCCTCCGCCCCTCACCCTCTACATTCTACTTATCTACTAATTTACTTCATTTTTGCTGTCGCTGAAATCCTTGTGTCAGCGGCAGGTGTAATGCAGGTAGACATATTTTAACTGTTATATTAACACCAACTGTGATAACTGAACGCTTAAATGGCTTCTGTCACTCCACTAAACTCATTATTTTTTTTTGTCTCCTTAAAATCCTTATGCTGCGATTTCTCAATATATAGTGCTATTACTCAGTTTGGTTCAGTAGTTATATAAAAAAACAGACTTCTATAATATGCAAATTACCTCTCTAGCAGCAGGTAGGGCGGCTACCTGCTGCTAGCAGCCGCATCCTCCATTCATAATGATGCCCCTCCTCATGTTGATTGACAGGGCCAGCGGACGCGCTCGTTCTCTGACTGGCCCTGTCCGCATTTTAAATCTCGCGCCGGTCTTCAGTTGGCGCAGGCGCACTCAGTGGAGGATGCTCGCTCGGCCGCTCCATCCTCTGTGCGCCTGCACCGGGTGTACATGTGACGTCATCGGCGCAGCCGCACTTAGGATGGAGCGGCCGAGCGAGCGTCCTTCACTGAGTGCGCCTGCGCCAACTGAAGACCGGCGCGAGATTTAAAACGCAGACAGGGCCAGTCAGAGAACAAACGCGTCCGCTGGCCCTGTCAATCAACATGAGGAGGGGGCGTCATTATGAATGGAGGATGCGGCTCCTAGCAGCGGACATGGTATCCTCCCAGTAATAAGAGAAGGACAATGAATGGCATAAAACATGGACAACTTGAAAAAGCTAGCGTCCTTAGCTGACATGGAGCATACGGCCCCTACCGGGCGGTTTCTCCCAGCCTCTACGACCTCGTTCCCTCTGAGGTAAGTGCTTCCATTCCAGGCTTCTTGCTCTCTCCCTCAGCGGGGATTTAGCAGATCTATGGTTTCCCGTGTCCCGAAGACCTTCAGATTCTAGTAGCGATTGCATCAACTCTGCTGCTGCTGATGGATCTTGGAATGAGGTAACTGTACCATCTCGAAGAGTCACTCTCAATGTGGCCGGATATTGCAGTTGAAACCCGATTTGCTGCCGGAATAGAGTCGAGCATATGGTGCTGAACTCGCTTCTCTGTCTCGCGACTTGAGCTGAATAATCAGCGAAGAGCAGAATGACATGCCCTCTGATCTTCAAAGGCTTCTTCCGGGCTCTGAAGGCCTTTAGTATGGACTCCTTGTTCCTAAAGTCCAAGTAACGCATGATGACTTGGCGGGGTCTCGGCAACAGATCGTTTCCACCCCTGGTAGGTGAACGCTGTAAATCTGGCGCCGGTCCGACATGGTGAACCCTTTCTACTTTGTGCATGCCTTCTAGCCCCAGGGCCATCGGTAGCTCTCTCTCACAGATGTTTTTGAGGGCCTGCGGTTTGATTGATTCCGGAAGGCCTAAGAGACTCAGGTTATTCCGTCTGGAGCGATTCTCCAAGTCCTCCAGACGATCCTTTTAATATTATATTGTGCTTTTGTAGCTCCTGAATGGCCAAGCCATTCTTAGAATTCTCCAATTCCATCAGGACGAGCCATTGCCCAAGATCTTTTAGGCACGTGTCATGCTGCGCTACCACTTCATGCAGTTGTTGTAGAGATTGTGTCAGCGTTTTAGAGAGTGTCTCTTTGATATCAGGTGCCAAGTGTCTGGCAACTTCTATGGCTAAAGTTTTGTAATTTATATTAGCCGTCTCAGGTTGGCTATCTGCCTGGGTAATGGGCAAGGCATCAGTATCGTTATCTATGGCACTGCACGGGGATGCCGGGTGCGAATCCGCCATCTTGCTGGACAGGATGCTCTGGGGAGTTTAAGGTTGCTGTAACTACCCCTTCTGTGCTGGTATATTGAATCCAGAGCACGGTCTTGGTGAGGGACGGCCGGAGCTAACTTACCCCAGCACATTGTGCAGAATGTATCCCTGATGTATTATCCCTGTCGCTGGATAACGCTGTCAGTGACAGGGTGCATCTGACAATGGATGCCTGAACCAGCAGACATGGGCAGGGACATTACATCAGTTTGTGCTCGGATCGGCTCATGCTGAGAGGGTACCCTACCTAAGCCTATACTCCACCCCCCCAACCTAGAAGCAGCAGAGTTATGCCGGAACTGCTTATCGAAGGGTAGCCTAAAGGGGGCTACCCCAATGATGAGACCTGAAAGAAGGGAGGGCTCCTGGGTGGGTTGAAATCGTTCGAACCGACAAGTGGGGGGAGGAGGGCCAGGTTTAAATAGTGAACGCCCCGCCTCCCCTCACACAAATGCGGCACTCTTAATTGCCTACCACTTGTGCTCGGATCGGCTCATGCTGAGAGGGTACCCTACCTAAGCCTATACTCCACCCCCCCAACCTAGAAGCAGCAGAGTTATGCCGGAACTGCTTATCGAAGGGTAGCCTAAAGGGGCCAAAAGAACCATGCATAGGAGTTAGAAAACTTGATAACAGAAACTACAGACCAAAACTCGAAAGCCAATGATATTTCGTATAAGGATCCGGGATATTACGTATGGAACACACGGAACTGCGACGACCCAACCGTTTGATGACATGTACTGGCACCTTATGCATGGACGCCGCCGCTGCCGCGACCATGCGAAAGGAATGTCCTGTGATCCAGCGAGGACCGACCCCTGGACCTGTCAACTAACCTGAATGTACGTAAGAAAGGCCGCGGTGGTTAGCCGGGCATTGCCTAGTTCGAGTACGGGAGAACATGCCGCTTGGACTAAATACTACGCAGCCAAGCCTCCAAGGCCTGCACCGGACACCATCTGCTGTCCGTGGGAAAGTATCTGACCGCCACTGGTTGCCCCGGCCGTGACGTCTTGGACGAGGCCAAGGTGAGGACATAGATGGACCCGCGCCGGATGAGCTGACCTTTCCGCAGGCACCCAGCCAGCGTATTGGTGCCCATGAGCTCGCCTGACCTGAGGAATCCATGGAAGGCCAGGTACAAGGCTGTTTCTACCAGAGCGCTAACCTGTGGCCCGAACGGTTTGCCCCTGCAGTTTGCCTGTCACGGCCTGAACAAGCTACCGGTAAATGGCTGACGCCCATGTCGTTACACAACAGACATTTTGCGCAAACCCTTCAACGCCGCTTTGATCGGGTGGGCGGAGAAGAGTGACAGTAGGTCCGGATGTAGCCTGCACCAATGGTGCTGAATACCTGCCATGTATAGTTAACAATGCTATAGGACAGGTTTAATTGAGAGTGGCAAAAACCCCGACAAAGCCCAATAGGTGAGTGATAGGTCCCCGGCCAGCGGCCGGGTAGGTGTTCTCATATCTCTGAAACAGGTGCCAAGCTGTCTTGTAAGCCCTCAGAGTATTACTGGCCAAGGAATTGGCCATCAGTCTCTTAGCTATGGTGAGATGGGAGACTAGTCCCAGCGCAGCTGGGCCTGGTGAGGAAAATTTTATTTATTTATTTATTTTTTAATCTCCATGCGTGAGAGACTCTAATGGCGGAGTCCTGTGTGTAAACCTAAAGCGGAGAAGCCATGCGTGAGAGACTAATGGCGGAGCCATGCGTGAGAGACTAATGGCAGAGTCATATGTGTAAAACTAAAACGGAGAAGCTCTGCGTGAGGGACTCTAATGGCGGAGTCATATGTGTAAAACTAAAACGGAGAAGCCATGCGTGAGAGACTCAGATGGCGGAGTTATATGTGTAACCTAAAACGGGGAAGCCATGCGTGAGACTCTAATGGCAGAGACATATGTGTGAACCTAAACGGAGAAGCCATGCGTGAGAGACTCTAATGGCGGAGTCATATGTGTAACCTAAAACGGAGAAGCCATGCGTGAGAGACTCTAATGGCGGAGTCATATGTGTAAACCTAAAACGGAGCAGCCATGCGTGAGAGATTCTAATGACGGAGTCATATGTGCCAACCTAAAACGGAGAAGCCAGGCGTGAGAGACTAATGGCGGACTCGTATGTGTAAAACTCACACTGAGAAGCCATGCGTGAGAGACTCTAATGGCGGAGTCATATGTGTAACCTAAAACGGAGAAGCCATGCGTGAGAGACTCTAATGGCGGAGTCATATGTGTAAACCTAAAACGGAGAAGCCATGCGTGAGAGACTCAGATGGCGGAGTCATATGTGTAACCTAAAACGGGGAAGCCATGCGTGAGACTCTAATGGCGGAGACATATGTGTGAACCTAAACGGAGAAGCCATGCATGAGAGACTAATGGCGGAGTCATATGTGTAACCTAAAACGGAGAAGCCATGCGTGAGAGACTCTAATGGCAGAGTCATATGTGTAAACCTAAAACGGAGCAGCCATGCGTGAGAGACTCTAATGGCGGAGTCATATGTGTAAACCTAAAACGGAGAAGCCATGCGTGAGAGACTCTAATGGCAGATCCGTATGTGTAAAACTAACACGGAGAAGCCATGCGTGAGAGACTCAAAAATGTATATATTATATATATATATATTTTTTTTATATATATATATATATATATATATATATGTATATATATATACATTTATTTTTTTTTTTTCCACTATCAACCACTTAAGCAGCTCTCGTATGGGCACAGCTCTGAGTACGAGCATGAAGAGCATGGTATAACGCAGATCACCTGCACGGACTAACTAACATCCTGTGCCTAAATAACCCCCTTGGAACCTTATGTACGGCCGGCAGCAAGAAGCCAGCCACCGCCTATGATCTGCTCCCCCTGACCGAGCCTAGTACTCCTTCCCCTGATCCCTGCCTACCTAACGGCACGGCGGCCCGTGCCAGACTTTCTTGAAGATGAGGAGCCTTACCCCCCAGCCGCGTGGGGAGCTCACGCTGCTCCCTGGCAGAATGCACCAGTGCGGGAGGGCCGACCCACCGCCGGCTGGACACTCGTACCGCGTGGGGAGCAGCGCCACTCCCTGGCAATGTGCACCGGATCAGAGGGAGCCCTTCCTTTACCGTGGGCCCCGGCCCCCGCTGGTTTGAACCGTGTGCCGCGTGAGGAGCCGCACAGCTCCCTGGCATTGTGTGCCCCCCCTCACCTAGGGGCTGGTTATTGTGACTGGAACCCGCTGGGAGACTGAAGCCTAACTGGACCTACCTGTGACCGTGAAGGCTGACCTCCCAGGCCGTGGCTGACCCACGTGCGTAGTCATGACGCAACTACCCGTAGATGCCCACCCAGTGCCTGTAGTTAATGGGAGTGCGACCGAGTCTGTGGATGTGACCGACTAGCCCCTATAGTTGTGAGGGGACCCTACATCGAGAGTAGCGGTAACGGACCATCGCCTGTAGACGTGGTAGTATTACCTCAGGAGTCTGTTGACATGAGACTAATGCCTGCAGTGGTGGCCGGTCTTAATAATGAGTCTGCAGTCGTAACGGATTTGTGCCTGCAGTCGTGGCAGGGCTTTAGAGCGGGTCTGTAGTCGTGACAGACTGATGCCTGCAGTCGTGGCAGGACTTTATAACGAGTCTGTAGTCGTGACAGACTGATGCCTGCAGTCGTGGCAGGGCTTTATAACGGGTCTGTAGTCGTGACAGACTGATGCCTGCAGTCGTGGCAGGACTTTATAACGAGTCTGTAGTCGTGACAGACTGATGCCTGCAGTCGTGGCAGGGCTTTATAACGGGTCTGTAGTCGTGACAGACTGTTGCCTGCAGTCGTGGCAGGGCTTTAGAGCGGGTCTGTAGTCGTGACAGACTGATGCCTGCAGTCGTGGCAGGGCTTTATAAGGAGTCTGTAGTCGTGACAGACCTGGCAAAGCAACATTCCTATCTATACCATTATTATAATTTTTTCTTTTTTTTTTTTTTTTTTTCTTTTCCCCCCCACCAAAGGCCACGACTGTAGGCGCCACCCTGTAAGAGATGCGCCAGAGGCCTGGACATAATAGTCCACCATCCCCCGTCCCCCAAGCCTATGCAGGAGAAAAGAGGGGGTTGGCCCCCGCATGCACCACCCCTTACTCACCTGGCTGCCATGACAGCCACGAACCCCACAGTATCGTAAGTTAGCCCACCACCTGTGAACCTGAATAACCAAGGACAGACGTGTGAGTGAGCGCACGCCAGCTGGGCGACACTTCACTCATGCCACCGCTCCCTAGCTAACCACCGGATTATTGTGACTGCGCCCGAACCAACCCCCTGACTGACCGTATGGGCTTACGGGCGGCCCGGCTGCGTGAGCAAAGTGACGTGGCCAGCCCCCCTCCTTGAAGCCCTCTTTATATTTGATCCTTGAACATATTCCAAATTTTATTTAAATATTTTTTTAATTTTTTTTTGTTTATACTCCTGCCTTAGTACCTAGCCACTGTGCCTGAGCAGAGGAGCCCTGCACCTGGACTGCAGTACCAGTATGGGCCTGTAGGTGTCGACCATCCCCCGCCCTCTCTCAAGCCAGGACCTGCTGGAGCGCAGCAAGCCAGTGATTCCCTTCTAGGTTAGAATTAACCATTGAAATCATAACTTGTTATACAGTGCACATGTCTGAGTATCTGCTTATCTTGTCTTGCCTGAGTTTGGCGCAGTAAAGAAGACGAGTTTATTCTGCAGCGGATTCCTAGACATGACTGAAAGTCACATAAGCATATCCACCTTCACTGCCTCGCTAATTGTAATTACCAGGAGACCGTGCATCAGGATCGGCTGTGAGGGATTTGCGCTCCGCCATGTGGAACATTGCATCCCGTGCCCACCGCTATCGACTATTTGTACAGGGAAAGCCGCGGCGTATTAATCGCCTATAGGTTTCGGCTTCCGTCCCCTGATCCTGCAGCTGGACCTCTGCTTACTGATTGCAGCTAATGAATAGACCCCTGTGTGAGCGGACGGCGTTTTCCTCTACGGCGGAACGTTCTGATACGGGAGTGAGTGATATATAACGCTGCGTCGTGGAGCCGACGGCCGGCGTGACCGATGCTCAGGGTATGCGAGCGGACGTCGTGACCCGTCGCTGCTGAGCCACAGGTGAGGGGTGCCTGCCTGGGGGACGCTGCATGTGGGAGCGGGGGTGCTTAGCGCAGGGCCTGGAGCGGATCGGGGTGCCTGTCTCGGGGTGCCGGAAGCGATCGAGAGTGCGGGCAGTCTCCAGCGCAGCTGGGGACCGGCGGCACGCTCGGCAGCCCCACATGTTATACATAGCGAGACAGGTGTGCAAGCCACCCTGCCTACCTAATCACCGTAGCGACGAGCTCGACGCAGCCGATCCCCCGATCCTCCAGTGACGCATGCCCTTCTCTGGCACCAACCCACAAGCCGATTCGAAATCGTTCGAACCGACAAGTGGGGGGAGGAGGGCCAGGTTTAAATAGTGAACGCCCCGCCTCCCCTCACACAAATGCGGCACTCTTAATTGCCTACCACTTTACAGCACATTGGGTGTCCCTCCAAGACGCCGGGGAGGGATCATCACATGTGGCGGCATCTCAGTTTGTGGTGCCACCCTGGGGTGTCCGGGGGAGAACTGATGCTCTCCCTCAAGCCTCTGTATCCACCGCTGCTGAGCCCCCCAGAAAGCGTCCCCATTGCTACGCAAGTGTGGGGCACGTCCGCTGCCAGGCCGTGCTCCAGCTTGTGAGCTTTGGAAAATGTAGACACACTGGACCTGATGCTCTGGCCGCCCTCCAGGCTCAGGTCCACAAGTGGCTGACACTCCGAGGCTCCAGACAGGTATGGTTGTCTGTGACAATGGCAGCAACCTCCTCACCGCTCTCAATGCTGACAGTCTAACACACGTGCCCTGCATGGCACATATCCTCAACCTTGTGGTACAGAAGTTCCTACGCACATACCCACCGTTGAGATGTGTACGTAGGATTGCCAGCCACTTCCGACGCTCACCAACTGCCACCGCGTCCCTGTCCAAACTGCAGCAGGACAACAGCCTGCCACCTCACAGGCTGATTGTGGACAGCGTGACACGGTGGAACTCCACCCTTCACATGCTGGAGAGGTTATGGGAGCAGCGACGGGCGGTGAAAGAATACCTGCTGGACTAAGGCACTTCCGGGTCATCACACCCACTCCCCTACATCACCAATGCAGAGTGGGGGCAGATACACCAGCTCTGCCACATGTTGGCCCCATTCGAGCAGGCAACCAATATGGTCAGCGGGGAGCATGTTGGCCTCAATGACGTACTCCCCATAGTGTTCCTGCTGGACAGGACACTAGAATGCCTGCTTGATTCTGAGGAGAGTGCCTTGGTGGATCAAGAAGAGGCAACAATGCTCCATCAAGACCAGGTCCAGGATGAGGAGGAGGAGGAAGAATTTGTTGAGGAGTGTGCCGACGTCCAGGAGTCTGGGCCTGGTCAGGAGGGAGAGCCGGTGCTGGGGGCACCGTTAGTCGGGTAGTGGGGCGGCTCCCACAGGGAGCAGCAGGAGGACCAAGATGGCAGCCAAGAAGAGTCAGAACAGGCTGTCCTCTTCCCCATGGCTGCCCACATGCTGCGATGCCTCAGGCGGGACCCCCGGATCAAGAAAATTAAGGAGAGGGATGGGTTTTGGTTGGCCACCCTTTAAGACACTCACTGCAAGGGGAAACGGGAGCAGTTCATCCCAGCGAGTCGGCTGCGGGCCTGTCTGATCCTCCGGCTGGAGAAGGCAAACCCCCAGCCTCACACTCCAGTTCTCCCTGCCCATCTCACCCAGCAGGTGGCTGGCCCAAGCAGCTCCAGCCGAGTCGCTGATAAATGGGTGAGATGAGGTTGTTCTACCAGTCTGCGCAATCCAGTCAGTAGCAGCAGCAGTCACCACCAGTGGCTGGCCCGCATGGTGGCAGACTACATGGGTTCCATCACTGCTTCCGACAGCATGAGCAACGATGACCCCATGGAGTACTGGGTTTCCAGGCTGGACACCTTCCGTAAGTTCGCTCAGTATGCGCCGGAATTGCTGTCTTGCCCCCCCTCCAGCATACTGTCTGAGTGGAAATTCAGCGTGGCAGTTGGGGTGGTCACCGACAAGCGGACCCATCTGTCCACTGACTCAGTGGAAAGACTGACATTTATCAAAATGAACGAGACCTGGATCGGCAGCGTCTTCTTGGCCCCGCTGTTGGTTTCTGGCGCTGAAGGGTCCCTTGTCAATCCCTCTCCTTGGCTCTCCCTCCCAAACTTTGCTGTTTTTTAACTTATATATATTTTTCTTGATGAATTTATTTATTTATATATTTATTTATGGATGAATTTTTTTTATATATTTATTTATTTATAACTATAATTATATATTTCAGTATTGATGAATGCATTTTTTAATCTTTTTATTTTTTATTATTTAATTTTTTTGATGGCTTTATTTATATATTTCTCTATTGTTGAATTTCTTTACGCATTTTTTTGGCAAACAATAAAAATATTTTTTTTCCAAGCAATGAGTTTATTTATATTTTTTCATGAATTTAGTAAACCTCTTTCTGATTTATTCATTCATTTAACTAATTTAAAAAAAAATCTCTCTCTCTCTCTCTCTCTCTCTCTCTCTCTCTCTATATATATATATATATATATAAAAAAAGGAAAGATAGCGGCGGCACTGGAGACAAGCAGTGTGGGTGCTATGTCCAGGGATATTGCTGCTTACCCCAGATGAACAAAAACGAAGAAAGGACAGCACTCCAAGTAAAAAATATACTGGTCTTTGATCACCCTTTTCACAATTTCTTAGGGTCAAACGAATTGTTTCTGAGCCTAACAAACTAGACTCCTCCTTAAACAATATGGCCAGTAAATTCAAAAAAAGGGGGTACCCTACCAAATTGTTGGATTCCCACATCAACAAGGTCCGTGAGTTGGATAGAAGTAGTCTTCTAAAAAGGAAGTCATCAGAAGGATCCTTGACTCGGATTCCTTTTATTTCCAAATTCACGGAACAAAGTGAAGAGATCAACTGTATTATTAAGCGGCATTGGGGTATTTTGGGAGGTTGCCATAGTGAGATCCAGGAATTTAGATCTCCCCCCCTATTCTCACATTGTAGGTCTAGAAGCCTACGGGATCAACTGGTTAGAGCAGATATTGGCCCTAGATCTAGGTCGGTACAAACTGCACTAACCACATTGGGCAAGGGTAGCTTTCCCTGCCTGTGCTGCACCGACTGCAAATACATGGGTAAAGGCAGTGCTTTTATTCATCCTACCACTGGAGTCCTACACCCTATTCGTTTTCACCTTATATGTAATTCCTGTTACGTGGTTTATGTCTTGATCTGTCCATGTAAGTTATTATATGTGGGTGAAACTTCAACCGATCTTAAGACGCGGCTCAACAATCACCGTTTGTCCATACGTAAAAAGAGAAAGGACCTCCCTGTTGCCAAACATTTTACAGAATTTAAACATTCTGAAAAAGATCTGAAATGTTGGGCCATTGATCATGTACCCATGCCTAGACGTGGGGGGAACAGGGTGCGGATTCTTAAAAAGAGAGAGCTTCTCTGGATTTACACTCTCAATAGTTTGAGACCTAATGGGCTTAATGTGGATTACAATCCGGGGATTTATGTTTAAATGAGTTGCTTGCCCTCTTTTGTTCTATATGTGATATGCGCCTTTTCTCTTGTGCTACATAGTGTATTTTTGAACACTACTGAGCCATGTTTCTAATTCTTTCTTTTCTTTTTTATATTCACAGATTTGAATGATGCTGCGGAATCAAGATGTGTGACGTACCCGGTTGCACATACATTGTATCCACATGTCCTCACTTGTCTATATGAGTGCTCTCATTGTGACTTGTATTTTTGGTTCGGCTAGTTTTTCAACGCATCTATTTACATTTTGTGTCAGTCCACACTGCGGCATATTGATACATGTTTGGTCTGTGGGAGATCTATGGGTGATCCGGGTGAGGATAGCAACACCTGTGTTGCGGTCTCCGCTGTTCGCCCATGGTTGGTGGGATCTGTGTTCTTTATGAGCTACAGTGTCTCTCCTTGTCCCCCCCCCCTTCATATACATGTTGTATAGCACGGCTTGTATTCCCGTGTTGCGCTGTCCTGTCTATATATGCATGGACATGCGCATACACAGTGGTGGGACACAATGACCTTTTGCAATATGGCCGACCGAGCTTCTTGGCAGTAGTGCGCATGTCCGTACGCGTGTCTCCGCAACTATTGTTGGTGACGTCATGCCGTGACTGGACGCGGTTGGCGTCTGCGCACTACCTGTTTCCGAACGCCGGTTCTATCGACATGCGACATGTTTGATGCGATGGACGGCGCTGGGTATGTCAACACTTTCTTTCTTTCTTCGCAGCATCATTATTCTTATTTCTTGCACTATTGTGTACACCTGTCCCTAATCACCAATTACCTCTCTGTAGGTCATAATATGTACACTGTATATTATATTTCTGATGTATTATTATAGCATCTTTTACTTATGGATATTACACAATTGTATCTACATATGGATATTGTATATGCACTTTTGCACTTTAAATTGTATATTTCATTGTTGATTGATTGTATTATGATGTAATGGGGGTTGGACTATATATGCCCCAGCATACACTGTGTTCATTGCTTGAAAAAGGCTCTTGTTTGAGCTGAAACGTTTGCCATCTGCATGGGTGATCAAAGACCAGTATATTTTTTACTTGGAGTGCTGTCCTTTCTTCGTTTTTATATATATATATATATATATATATATATAAATATATATATATATATATATATATATACACACACTTGCAAATACCGCAGCAGCACAGTCAGATGGTGTGCACTGGGTGCAATTCCTCTAGGAAAGCAGGCTTCTCCTCCACTGTATATATATCCCAATAAATGAGGCAGCACTCCAGAATAGCATGAAAGGGTGAAGACCCCAAACTTTAATCCCCCAGCAACGTTTCGGCCTACTCAATGAGGCCTTTGTCAGCTTGACAAAGGCCTCATTGAGTAGGCCGGAACGTTGCTAGGGGATTAAAGTTTGGGGTCTTCATCCTTCCACGCTATTCTGGAGTGCTGCCTAGTTTTTTGGGATATATATATATATATACACTGCTCAAAAAAATAAAGGGAACACAAAAATAACACATCCTAGATCTGGGTTAATTAAATATTCTTCTGAAATACTTTGTTCTTTACATAGTTGAATGTGCTGACAACAAAATCACACAAAATTTAAAAAATGGAAATCAAATTTTTCAACCCATGGAGGTCTGGATTTGGAGTCACACTCAAGATTAAAGTGGAAAAACACACTACAGGCTGATCCAACTTTGATGTAATGTCCTTAAAACAAGTCAAAATGAGGCTCAGTAGTGTGTGTGGCCTCCACGTGCGTGTATGACCTCCCTACAACGCCTGTGCATGCTCCTGATGAGGTGGCGGACGGTCTCCTGAGGGATCTCCTCCCAGACCTGGACTAAAGCCTCTGCCAACTCCTGGACAGTCTGAGGTGCAACGTGACGTTGGTGGATAGAGCGAGACATGATGTCCCAGATATGCTCAATTGGATTCAGGTCTGGGGAACGGTCGGGCCAGTCCATAGCATCAATGCCTTCGTCTTGCAGGAACTGCTGACACACTCCAGCCACATGAGGTCTAGCATTGTCTTGCATTAGGAGGAACCCAGGGCCAACCGCACCAGCATATGGTCTCACAAGGGGTCTGAGGATCTCATCTCGGTACCTAATGGCAGTCAGGCTACCTCTGGCGAGCACATGGAGAGCTGTGCGGCCCTCCAAAGAAATGCTACCCCACACCATTACTGACCCAATGCCAAACCGGTCATGCTGGAGGATGTTGCAGGCAGCAGAACGTTCTCCACGGCGTCTCCAGACTCTGTCACGTCTGTCACATGTGCTCAGTGTGAACCTGCTTTCATCTGTGAAGAGCACAGGGCGCCAGTGGCGAATTTGCCAATCTTGGTGTTCTCTGGCAAATGCCAAACGTCCTGCACGGTGTTGGGCTGTAAGCGCAACCCCCACCTGTGGACGTCGGGCCCTCATATCACCCTCATGGAGTCTGTTTCTGACTGTTTGAGCAGACACATGCACATTTGTGGCCTGCTGGAGGTCATTTTGCAGGGCTCTGGCAGTGCTCCTCCTGTTCCTCCTTGCACAAAGACGGAGGTAGCGGTCCTGCTGCTGGGTTGTTGCCCTCCTACGGCATCCTCCATGTCTCCTGATGTACTGGCCTGTCTCCTGGTAGCGCCTCCATGCTCTGGACACTACGCTGACAGACACAGCAAACCTTCTTGCCACAGCTCGCATTGATGTGCCATCCTGGATAAGCTGCACTACCTGAGCCACTTGTGTGGGTTGTAGACTCCGTCTCATGCTACCACTAGAGTGAAAGCACCGCCAGCATTCAAAAGTGACCAAAACATCAGCCAGGAAGCATAGGAACTGAGAAGTGGTCTGTAGTCAACACTTGCAGAACCACTCCTTTATTAGGGGTGTCTTGCTAATTGTCTATAATTTCCATCTGTTGTCTATCCCATTTGCACAACAGCATGTGAAATTGATTGTCACTCAGTGTTGCTTCCTAAGTGGACAGTTTGATTTCACAGAAGTGTGATTGACTTGGAGTTACATTGTGCTGTTTAAGTGTTCCCTTTATTTTTTTGAGCAGTGTATATATATATATATATATATATATATATATATATATAATTATGATACTGCGCTTGGGACGTATTATGTTATTTTAAAATATACAGGTATTGCAGATATATAATGGCTGGCACACTAAAGTATATCAATATATAGGTACTAATTGATTTTAAACAATATACCTGGACTGAAAACTTCTGTCTGTGTGCTCCTATCGGCGTTCCCGTATTTGATGTAGAAAGGTTTTTTCTTCTTTCACTGTTGTTGCTGTGCTTGATCTTTCTTTATGTTCCGGATCAGGAAAGAATCCAGGTACGGTATGGTTTGGCGTGCTGCCTCGTGCCCCAGCCGGTGGCGCGCTGCTGCCGCAAATGGAGATGTATGCAAGGAGTGGTAAGCGCTCGCTTGGAGCTTCTGAGTGACGTCACTAACCGCGGTCAATGACCGCCGGTGCCAAGTGTCTCTTTCTCCGACGCGTTTCGAACAGACGCTGTTCTTCCTCAGGGAGTGTTACCTGGCTGCTCACGCTCCTTCCTTATATACACCTATCCAGAGCTTTAACTCCTTCCCTGCCGATCCTGCATGGGTTCCTAATCACCAATCATTTATTCAAAGGCAAACAGCTCTATTTCCGCATTAAGACCATTTGGTATTAAAGTATCCATGTTAAATATCCATTTTGATTCTTTTTTGGACATTTCCTTAATGTAGTCCCCCCCCCCTCTTATTTGGCTGTATTATTTCAACCCCACAGAAATGGGACATAAGAAAAATTTACTATCCAAAAAACCCTCAATATATGTGTAATATCTCGGAGGAAGAAAAGAAGGCCATCTCCACTATGCAAAAAAAACATAACATTATTATACGTCCAGCGGATAAAGGGGGAGGTATAGTCCTAATGAATACCGAGGACTACAAGGGAGAAGCAGATAACATCCTGAGTGACACAAGAACATATAAAAAATTAAAAAATGCTTTAACTGAGATTTTTAAAAAACAACTTAAAGGGTTGGTTCAAAAAGGGAGAGACACAGGGATTTTAAACAAAAAAGAAGAGGCTTTTATTAACAATGACCATCCAAAAATTGCTGTGTTATACCACAACCCTAAAATCCATAAAAATACAGAAAAACCACCAGGGAGACCGATAGTGTCCGGTATAGATTGTCTCACTAGTTCATTGTCCAGATACATAGATCAACAACTACAGCCATATGTACAGGTACTCCCAACTTACCTCAAGGACACCCAACACACTTTGCAAATTTTAAATAATATAGAATGGAAAAACAACTATTTAATTGGTACACCGGACATTAAATCTCTGTACACCGTGATAGAGAATAAAAAAAGGAGTAGACGCTGTCCAACATTTCCTAAAAACAACAGGGGAAATGCCTGAAGCACAAATAAATTTCCTGGGAGAATGTATTACATTTATGTAACGGACCGTTTCTGCAGACAAGGGGTTAAAATCCGTTTAGGCGATAAGCCCCTTTCTGAGAGACAGGCACAGCTACTGCAGGATACACCAAACTCCCGAACTGGATACAAATTAGCACTCCAAACTGGAACCTCACGAATAGCTGCTAGCAGACGAACAGGAATCAGCTTACACTCCTGGCAATCAGTCTCCAACAGCATACAGCGGATCCCCCCAATAACGAGACAAGGCTCCGTGTTGAGGGTCAAGCAGTGGTCTGAGGTGCTGGCACACCCAGCCTGGTTTTTATTACAGTTGTTGCAAATACAGGTCCGCCCACAGGGGTTTGAAATACAGCCAATCAATATGTTACAACACATACAATGTAAGTACACGCCCCTAGGGGACCAGAAGGAAGACTTGTGACATAGGACAGATACAACATATCCCCACAATGCATCATGGTCTCCTCCTCTCTGTCCCGGAGACAACCTGACGAGCAATCCAATTATCTCTGAGGACAAAGGGAGATCGCCAATACACATGTGAGGACAACAGAACAGACCATCACCATTTAAACACACAATGGGACAATGGCACAATAGAAACACACCCAGCATTTTCCTCCCAAGCTGACAAGTTACACTTATTATAAATTGTTACAACTTTGTGAGTTTACATTGGCCATACATATAACTTACATCAATTTAAACAGTATAACTTGGGGACAAACCTTTCCAAAATTCACTTGAATAGGTTCAGGGGTTTAAAAGTTAGTATATGGCCCATAATCCTGGGGCAAGAGGCGGATAAACAGGCCTCTCCAAAACACCATGGCGAGGTTGGTTTCGCCACAATTTATTTTAACAAAAAATTATTTTTTATATAATGAAAACTTTTAGCTCCAGACGTGGGGGACCGCTATGGGGACGAGATTCGCACCGGGGTTCGCAAACCTGTACGTTGGGTGGTGGGAGGAATTACCCATCCACCCAGGTGGCGTCCCCCGTGCGGGTCTCGTCCTCTGGCGGCGTTTTATAGTTGATATTATTTTTATATGGGATGGGGGGGAAACAAAGCTGCTGGAATTTTTAAATGATATTAATAAAAATTATTTTTATCTAGAATTCAGTTCAACATACAGCAGAAAAGAAGTCAACTTTTTAGATTTATCTATTTATGTAGAAGGGGACAAATTACTTACCAAAACTTACAGCAAGCCAACAGATGGGAACAGTTTTATCTCTATGAACAGCTGCCACCTCCCGAAATGGCTGGAAAATATCCCGCGTAGTCAGTTTATGAGACTCAGAAGAAATTGTACGAAAATAGGGGAATATGAGAGGGAGGCAGAACTCCTACAGAAAAAATTGGAATATAAGGGATATGACACAGCAAAACTGTCAGAGCAAAAATCTGAAATCAACCGACTAAATAGACAAACCTTATTAACAACAAATAAAAACACTAAAAAAAAAAAACAGAGACTGAAAGCAATGTAAAAATACCGCCCATCATTACACCATATAGTGACCAAGTACCAATTTTAAAAAAAATTATAAAAAAACATTGGGACATCCTTAAGGAAGATAAAATAATAGGAGAAAGTATCCCCAAAGACCCGAAATTTGTATTCCGAAGGGCCCGAATGTAGGCAACATAATCGCATCTACAGGCAGATGTACAGGAATAAATATAAAGGAAAAAGATCAAAAACAAAAAGAAGGGAAAAAAGATGGTTTCTATCCGTGCAAAATGTGTAGAGGATGCAAAATATCCAAAAACAAAAAAACAATAACACAAATAAATAATACGGAGGGAACCTATAAACAAACTATAAAACAGTTTATTACCTGTAACAGCAAAGGAGTTATCTACACCTTAACATGTCCCTATAACAAGATCTATGTTGGCCGCACTAAAAGAACCCTAAAGAAAAGAATAGGGGAACACATTTATAACATAAATAGAAAGTATGAAGGTCATCCATTGTCACGTCACTACAGTGTAAAGCATGGGGGCAATTTTGTTGGGTCCCATTTCTGTGGGGTTGAAATAATACAGCCAAATAAGAGGGGGGGGGACTACATTAAGGAAATGTCCAAAAAAGAATCAAAATGGATATTTAACATGGATACTTTAATACCAAATGGTCTTAATGCGGAAATAGAGCTGTTTGCCTTTGAATAAATGATTGGTGATTAGAAACCCATGCAGGATCGGCAGGGAAGGAGTTAAAGCTCTGGATAGGTGTATATAAGGAAGGAGCGTGAGCAGCCAGGTAACACTCCCTGAGGAAGAACAGCGTCTGTTCGAAACGCGTCGGAGAAAGATACACTTGGCACCGGCGGTCATTGATGACCGCGGTTAGTGACGTCACTCACAAGCTCCAAGCGAGCGCTTACCACTCCTTGCATACATCTCCATTTGCGGCAGCAGCGCGCCACCGGCCGGGGCACGAGGCAGCATGCCAAACCATACCGTACCTGGATTCTTTCCTGATCCGGAACATAAAGAAAGATCAAGCACAGCAACAACAGTGAAAGAAGAAAAAACCTTTCTACATCAAATACGGGAACGCCGATAGGAGCACACAGACAGAAGTTTTCAGTCCAGGTATATTGTTTAAAATCAATTAGTATCTATATATTGATATACTTTAGTGTGCCAGCCATTATATATCTGCAATACCTGTATATTTTAAAATAACATAATACGTCCCAAGCGCAGTATCATAATTATTCATATTGCCTCCTCTGTGCGGCAGATTTCTGTGGTTCTGCCGCGATACCGCTGCTCATACATACAGCATCCACTGAGCGCCACTGTAGCAACCATTCATTTCCATATATATATATATATATATATATACACTGCTCAAAAAAATAAAGGGAACACTTAAACAACACAATGTAACTCCAAGTCAATCACACTTCTGTGAAATCAAACTGTCCACTTAGGAAGCAACACTCAGTGACAATCAATTTCACATGCTGTTGTGCAAATGGGATAGACAACAGGTGGAAATTATAGGCAATTAGCAAGACACCCCCAATAAAGGAGTGGTTCTGCAGGTGGTGACCACAGACCATTTCTCAGTTCCTATGCTTCCTGGCTGATGTTTTGGTCACTTTTGAATGCTGGCGGTGCTTTCACTCTAGTGGTAGCATGAGACGGAGTCTACAACCCACACAAGTGGCTCAGGTAGTGCAGCTTATCCAGGATGGCACATCAATGTGAGCTGTGGCAAGAAGGTTTTCTGTGTCTGTCAGCGTAGTGTCCAGAGCATGGAGTCGCTACCAGGAGACAGGCCAGTACATCAGGAGATGTGGAGGAGGCCAACAACCCAGCAGCAGGACCGCTACCTCTGCCTTTGTGCAAGGAGGAACAGGAGGAGCACTGCCAGAGCCCTGCAACATGACCTCCAGCAGGCCACAAATGTGCATGTGTCTGCTCAAACGGTCAGAAACAGACTCCATGAGGGTGATATGAGGGCCCGACATCCACAGGTGGGGGTTGTGCTTACAGCCCAACACCGTGCAGGACGTTTGGCCTTTGCCAGAGAACACCAATATTGGCAAATTCGCCACTGGCGCCCTGTGCTCTTCACAGATGAAAGCAGGTTCACACTGAGCACATGGGACAGACGTGACAGAGTCTTGAGACGCCGTGGAGAACGTTCTGCTGCCTGCAACATCCTCCAGCATGACCGGTTTGGCATTAGGTCAGTAATGGTGTGGGGTGGCATTTCTTTGGAGGGCCGCACAGCCCTCCATGTGCTCGCCAGAGGTAGCCTGACTGCCATTAGGTACCGAGATGAGATCCTCAGACCCCTTGTGAGACCATATGCTGGTGCGGTTGGCCCTGGGTTCCTCCTAATGCAAGACAATGCTAGACCTCATGTGGCTGGAGTGTGTCATCAGTTCCTGCAAGACGAAGGCATTGATGCTATGGACTGGCCCGCCCGTTCCCCAGACCTGAATCCAATTGAGCATATCTGGGACATCATGTCTCGCTCTATCCACCAACGTCATGTTGCACCACAGACTGTCCAGGAGTTGGCAGATGCTTTAGTCCAGGTCTGGGAGGAAATCCCTCAGGAGACCGTCCACCACCTCATCAGGAGCATGCACAGGCGTTGTAGGGAGGTCATACAGGCACGTGGAGGCCACACACACTACTGAGCCTCATTTTGACTTGTTTTAAGGACATTACATCAAAGTTGGATCAGCCTGTAGTTTGTTTTTCCACTTTAATTTTGAGGGTGACTCCAAATCCAGACCTCCATGGGTTGAAAATTTGATTTCAATTTTTTTATTTTTGTGTGATTTTGTTGTCAGCACATTCAACTATGTAAAGAACAAAGTATTTCAGAAGAATATTTAATTAATTCAGATCTAGGATATGTTATTTTTGTTGGATAGAAGTTGAGAAAGAGACGCGGCACTCACCGGACTTCTGAATGCTGGTGGCTGTTTATTACAGGTGCGACATCATGCGCAGGCAGGGGGGGCGGGATGGCCACAGTATGCGTCGGCGGCGACGGCCGTTTCGCGCTGGGATAGCGCTTCTTCTGGCCGGATATGACGTGCAAATGCACGGCTCACCTTATATAGGGGAAGAGGAGCCGGGCGTGTCCATAGCAATCCCGAACCTCCCCTGTGTGCAGGTGCATGTAAAAGCATACAGACAGAGACACAAGTAATTAGTTACAATATACAAATGAAGTCATAAAAAAAAGACAAGATAATCATGAAATACACATAATATAATTGGGCGACAAATTTCAGGGGTCAGGCCGAGGTTACTAACAGTGAGAACAGATTCTGAGATGTAGTTGCATGCATATAGACGCAAGATCTGAAGAGGGGGTAATATCATTGGTTTCAAAAAAAGGGGGTGCGGGTGGAACACCCAAATCTGCGGTAATAGGATGGTTGAAGCGGAAATAAAGAATAGACAAGGCGACACGGCCGTGCCGTCATAAGAAGACCGCCATGTCGTTCTTGTCATTTAGACCGAGAGGACCCATGGCATTAGTCCTGATGATCCATCTGGCCTCCCGTTGCAGCAAGAGGCGGTGGCGGTCACCTCCACGGGGGATGGGCCCCACAGCCTCAATGCCTGCAAAGGAGAGGCCAGATGAATCACCATTGTGGGCCGCATGCACATGTTCAATAAGGCGAGGAGAACCTCGCCCGGTGCGGATTGAATTAATGTGCTCACGCACCCGTTCAAGCATCGGCCTGATTGTCTTCCCGATATAAAACATATTGCAGGTACAAAAAATAACATACACGACAAAGGGGGTGCGACAGTTAATAAACTGTCGAACTTTGTGTGTTACGCCCCCTAAGAACAAGGTTTTGGCCTGGGCGTTAAGATGGCAGAAGGAGCAGGTACCACATTTGTGGTTACCTATGGGAATCCTGCTATTTAACCAATTAGATCTTCTGGGTTGCCGAAGAACGCTTTGGACCAATTTGTCCCTTATAGTGTGGCACTTCCTAAAAGAAATAATTGGTTTGCTGGAGGCTATTGTGCCCAATGAAGCATCATGTTTTAAAAGGTCCCAGTTGCTGTATATTGCCCGTCTAATGATGTCAGCTACGGGACTATACTTAAAGACGAAGGCTAATCTCTCGTCTTTTTCTCCGCCAATATTGTCCCTGAGGAGACTGGATCGAGGGCGAATAGCTGCTCGATGCAGTGCATCCAGTACAGTCCTCCTTGGGTAACCCCTCTCAACAAGTCTACCCATAAGTTGGTGGGCCTGCTTGAAAAAGTCCGCGTCGGTACTATTAATTCTGCGCAATCGGACAAATTGTCCGTAAGGTACCGCATCTTTCACGGCGGGAGGATGGAAACTGGCCTGGTGGAGCAGCGAATTAGTGGCAGTGGGTTTACGGAAACCTGTTGTGTGCAGGTGGCCTTCAACCACGGAGACATGTACGTCAAGAAAATCCAGACATCTGCCTCCGAAGTTGAAGGTGAACTTCATGTTCATATTATTAGTATCATTGAGGTACTGCACAAAACGTCCGCACTGCTCTTCGCTGCCCGACCAGACCAGGAACACATCGTCCACGTATCTAAGGAACCTATGGATGTAGACAAGAAAGGGGTTACCCAAGGAGAAGATGTACGTCTCCTCAAATACCGCCAGGTACAGGTTGGCAAAGGTACATGAAACCGGTGTACCCATTGCTGTACCCTGTATCTGGCGGTACCATTGACGGTTAAATTGGAAGACATTATTACTGAGGACCAGATGGAGAGACTCTGATATGAACTGGGAAAACGTTGAGCCTTTATCTGTCCGGGAGAGGACTGATGCCACCGCTTGAAGGCCTGCGTCATGGGGAATGCGGGTGTAGAGACTCTCCACGTCCAAGGACACAAGGTGGAATTCCTCCCGCCACTCAAGGTCATTGATGGCGCGGAGGAAGTCCCCGGTGTCCTTGAGGTACGTGGGAGTCCCCACTAGGAGAGGCCTAAGGAGCCAGTCCACATACTTCGAAATAGGCTCCGTCGGGGACCCAATACCTGCAATAATGGGTCTCCCCGGTGGATGAAGTAGGGACTTGTGTACCTTTGGCACGAAGTACCACGTCGGGTACTTAGGGAACTTAGGAACAAGCTTCTCCATGATGCTATTAGGCAAAAAGTTAAGATCAACGTATCTAGAGAGTAGCGAGTGAACCCTATCGAGTATGGATGGCACAGGGTTCTCACTAAGCTTTAGATACACGGTGGCATCATCTAACTGTCTAGAAGCTTCCTCGAGATAGTAAGTTCTCGGCATCAGGACCACGTTGCCCCCCTTGTCGGCGGGCTTAATGACCACATCGTCTAGGCCGCATAACCAATGTAAGGCGGTCTTCTCCTCATGAGTAATGTTAGGGGGTGCCACTGGATATACCAGTGCACGTACATCCCTAAGGACCTGCTTATAAAAAAGGTCAATGGAGGAGCCCGTCGGCATGGGGGGCAAAAACGTGGACCCGATACCTCCCGAAAAGGGTTAGGAGGGCTGTGAGGAAACGATATCCTCGTTCTCGGTCTCAATGTCTGCCAGGAACTGGATGCATGACAGTTCGTCTGCATCAAATCTGGGGTACAAGTGGAACTCAGCAGGCGTCAAACATGCCGGGACCTCGCCTGGTAAGGGCGGAGGGCGTGGTAGACACCTCTCAGCAAACAATTTTTTAAGGAAAAGTTTGCGTACGGCTTTATACAGGTCAACCTCAAACCCCACAGGATCAAACTGTTCAACCAAGCTATATCCCAGTCCCCGAGAGAGAAGGGAGATACAGCCGGGGGACAATCTGTGGGGCGTAAGGTTAATCACTGTATTGCTAGAAGCAGGTATAGAGGATAAAGGATCAGGGACAGTCATTGTCTCCAGGTGACTTGTCGTCGCCTTCTCGTCGATCTGCGAGCTTGGATATTTTTGCCTCTTGCGACGGCCTCGTCCCCTCCGGGTTCTCCTCCTAAAGGGGGTGGGTCTGTATTGCGTCCAGCTGATCCAGAGACTCCTATCTCGGACTGGCTAGAGTCAGAGTCCGAGGTCCAAAAATCACTGCGGGTACGTCGTATGTTGCGTCTTGGACGACCGCGGTTCCTATTCCAATCGAACACTCTGTCTGTTTCGTAATCCATTTTGTCACGCAAGAACTTGTCCCTCTTCCGCTCTTTAATGTCGATTTGGGTGATGGCTAATTTATTGTTCAGCTTTTTTTCAAAACTGCTGTACTGTGCGGCTGTCATTCTTGCCTTGATTTCGGCATGTGCCTTTTCAAGGTCAGTGTTGACACGCTGGTACTCTTTTTCATCACGCAATAGAATCAAATTCATAATTTCCATTGAAAAGTCGACATGCATGCGTTTCCATGCCTCCACAAACTCAGGGTCATCTTCATATTGGTAAATCTCTTTATAGATTCGTAGCCCGCGTGGGACCCGACAGCTTTCCTTGTAGGAAGTTAAGGCCTAAAAGCATCATGGAGAAGCTTGTTCCTAAGTTCCCTAAGTACCCGACGTGGTACTTCGTGCCAAAGGTACACAAGTCCCTACTTCATCCACCGGGGAGACCCATTATTGCAGGTATTGGGTCCCCGACGGAGCCTATTTCGAAGTATGTGGACTGGCTCCTTAGGCCTCTCCTAGTGGGGACTCCCACGTACCTCAAGGACACCGGGGACTTCCTCCGCGCCATCAATGACCTTGAGTGGCGGGAGGAATTCCACCTTGTGTCCTTGGACGTGGAGAGTCTCTACACCCGCATTCCCCATGACGCAGGCCTTCAAGCGGTGGCATCAGTCCTCTCCCGGACAGATAAAGGCTCAACGTTTTCCCAGTTCATATCAGAGTCTCTCCATCTGGTCCTCAGTAATAATGTCTTCCAATTTAACCGTCAATGGTACCGCCAGATACAGGGTACAGCAATGGGTACACCGGTTTCATGTACCTTTGCCAACCTGTACCTGGCGGTATTTGAGGAGACGTACATCTTCTCCTTGGGTAACCCCTTTCTTGTCTACATCCATAGGTTCCTTAGATACGTGGACGATGTGTTCCTGGTCTGGTCGGGCAGCGAAGAGCAGTGCGGACGTTTTGTGCAGTACCTCAATGATACTAATAATATGAACATGAAGTTCACCTTCAACTTCGGAGGCAGATGTCTGGATTTTCTTGACGTACATGTCTCCGTGGTTGAAGGCCACCTGCACACAACAGGTTTCCGTAAACCCACTGCCACTAATTCGCTGCTCCACCAGGCCAGTTTCCATCCTCCCGCCGTGAAAGATGCGGTACCTTACGGACAATTTGTCCGATTGCGCAGAATTAATAGTACCGACGCGGACTTTTTCAAGCAGGCCCACCAACTTATGGGTAGACTTGTTGAGAGGGGTTACCCAAGGAGGACTGTACTGGATGCACTGCATCGAGCAGCTATTCGCCCTCGATCCAGTCTCCTCAGGGACAATATTGGCGGAGAAAAAGACGAGAGATTAGCCTTCGTCTTTAAGTATAGTCCCGTAGCTGACATCATTAGACGGGCAATATACAGCAACTGGGACCTTTTAAAACATGATGCTTCATTGGGCACAATAGCCTCCAGCAAACCAATTATTTCTTTTAGGAAGTGCCACACTATAAGGGACAAATTGGTCCAAAGCGTTCTTCGGCAACCCAGAAGATCTAATTGGTTAAATAGCAGGATTCCCATAGGTAACCACAAATGTGGTACCTGCTCCTTCTGCCATCTTAACGCCCAGGCCAAAACCTTGTTCTTAGGGGGCGTAACACACAAAGTTCGACAGTTTATTAACTGTCGCACCCCCTTTGTCGTGTATGTTATTTTTTGTACCTGCAATATGTTTTATATCGGGAAGACAATCAGGCCGATGCTTGAACGGGTGCGTGAGCACATTAATTCAATCCGCACCGGGCGAGGTTCTCCTCGCCTTATTGAACATGTGCATGCGGCCCACAATGGTGATTCATCTGGCCTCTCCTTTGCAGGCATTGAGGCTGTGGGGCCCATCCCCCGTGGAGGTGACCGCCACCGCCTCTTGCTGCAACGGGAGGCCAGATGGATCATCAGGACTAATGCCATGGGTCCTCTCGGTCTAAATGACAAGAACGACATGGCGGTCTTCTTATGACGGCACGGCCGTGTCGCCTTGTCTATTCTTTATTTCCGCTTCAACCATCCTATTACCGCAGATTTGGGTGTTCCACCCGCACCCCCTTTTTTTGAAACCAATGATATTACCCCCTCTTCAGATCTTGCGTCTATATGCATGCAACTACATCTCAGAATCTGTTCTCACTGTTAGTAACCTCGGCCTGACCCCTGAAATTTGTCGCCCAATTATATTATGTGTATTTCATGATTATCTTGTCTTTTTTTTATGACTTCATTTGTATATTGTAACTAATTACTTGTGTCTCTGTCTGTATGCTTTTACATGCACCTGCACACAGGGGAGGTTCGGGATTGCTATGGACACGCCCGGCTCCTCTTCCCCTATATAAGGTGAGCCGTGCATTTGCACGTCATATCCGGCCAGAAGAAGCGCTATCCCAGCGCGAAACGGCCGTCGCCGCCGACGCACACTGTGGCCATCCCGCCCCCCCTGCCTGCGCATGATGTCGCACCTGTAATAAACAGCCACCAGCATTCAGAAGTCCGGTGAGTGCCGCGTCTCTTTCTCAATTTCTATCCAGTTACCACTTTATCACGCTGAGCACCACCTCCAGCTGGGTCCCACATCACGGCTGCCTCCCCTGGATTTGACACGGACGCACGAAGGTATAGGTGTTTTGCAAGTAGTGCCGCTGCATTTTCCTTTCCCTGTCTCCCTGCTCCACTATGTTATTTTTGTGTTCCCTTTATTTTTTTGAGCAGTGTATATATATATATATATATATATATATATATATATATATATATGTTTCATTATACCTGTTTGTACAATTGTTTTTATGATCCAATTTTGGGGTAGTTTTGGGATAACGCCCACCTCCCCTTTGACCTTGATTGTTTGCATGTGACCATTTGTGTATATATACCCAGTATGTTTGTTCAACTGTTATGCAACATTATTCACCTGATGAAGGGGATGATGCACAGTCTTGGGCTTTTTCTCTGCCGACCGGATCACCGTCCCTCCAGTCGGTAGATTAATTTTTTAGAGCCTTGTGTCATTTTTTATGATGACCCAGATTGGATCTCTCAGGCTGAGACTAAGTTACGTGGTTTACGGCAGGGAGAGTGCTCCACGGAAATCTATTGCTCTGAATTTAGGAGATGGGCTATGAATACGGAGTGGAATGTTCCTGCTCTCCGTAGCCAGTTCTGTCAGGGTCTATCTGAGAGGCGGTGAATGTGGTGTTGTAGGTGGAGGCAGCAATGGAGGACGAACAGGTAGCCAACAATGTTTTTTTTTTTTCATTTTTTATTGGGTAGGTAGCCCCCAAAATATTGGGACAAATAAAAAAAAAAGAAAACAAAGAATCATTGCACTTGACTTGAGTACAAGAATGTATGTTTGATAGTGGTATAAATGTCTATTCTGCACAAGGTACAGACAAGTCTTGTGGGATCCAAGCCTGGTTCATTTTAATGAACGTGAGCTTGTCCACGTTGGCTGTGGACAGGCGGCTGCGTCTGTCTGTAATGACGCCTCCTGCCATGCTAAACACACGTTCAGAGAGTACACTGGCTGCAGGGCAGGCCAGCACCTCCAAGGCATACAGGGCAAGCTCTGGCCTTGTGGACAATTTGGAGACCCAGAAGTTGAATGGGGCAGAACCATCAGTCAGTACGTGTAGTCGTGTGCACAGGTAAAGTTCCACCATGTTGTTCAAATGCTGCCTCCTGCTAACACGCTCCATATCAGCAGTTGTGGCCGGTTGTTGCGAAGAGGTGACAAAGCTTTTCCACATGTTGGCCATGCTAACCCTGACTTCTGAGGTGCTGACGCTGACACAGCTGCGTTGGCGACCTCTTCCTCCTCCCCTGCCTTTGCCTTGTGCTTCCACTTGTCCCCCGGCGTCAGTCGGGAATGCTCTCAGGAGCGCGTCTACCAGCGTGCGCCTGTAGTCGCACATCATCCGATCACGCTCCAGTGACGGAATTAAGGACGGCACATTGTCTTTGTAACGGGGGTCCAGCAAGGTGTCCACCCAGTAGTCAGCACACGTTAAAATGTGGGCAACTCTGCAGTCGTTGCGCAGGCACTGCAGCATGTAGTCACTCATGTGTGCCAGGCTGCCCAGAGGTAAGGACAAGCTGTCCTCTGTGGGAGGCGTATCGTCTGTGTCCTCCGTATCCCCCCAGCCACGCACCAGTGATGGGCCCGAGCTGCGTTGGATGCTACCGTGCTGTGAACATGCTTCATCCCCATCCTCCTCCTCCTCCTCGTCCTCCAGTAGTGGGCCCTGGCTGGCCAAATTTGTACCTGGCCTCTGCTGTTGCAAAAATCCTCTTTCTGAGCCACTTCTAAAAGACTGGCCTGAAAGTGTTAGAGATGACCCCTCTTCCTCCTCCTCGTCCTGGGCCACATCCTCTTCCATCATCGCCCTAAGTGTTTTCTCAAGGAGACATAGAAGTGGTATTGTAACGCTGATAACGGCGTCATCGCCACTGGCCATGTTGGTGGAGTACTCGAAACAGTGCAACAGGGCACACAAGTCTCGCATGGAGGCCCAGTCATTGGTGGTGAAGTGGTGCTGTTCCGCAGTGCGACTCACCCGTGCGTGCTGCAGCTGAAACGCCACTATGGCCTGCTGTTGCTCGCACAGTCTCTCCAGCATGTGCTAGGTGGAGTTCCACCTGGTGGGCATGCCGCATATGAGGCGGTGGGCGGGAAGGCCAAAGTTACGCTGCATCGCTGACAGGCGAGCAGCAGCAGGGTGAGAACGCCGAAAGAGTGCACAGACGACCCGCACTTTATGCAGCTCAGACATGTCGGGGTAGTTGTGAATAAATTTATGCACCACCAAATTCAGCACATGCGCCAGGCTAGTCCCAGAGCTGCAACGAGATTTTGCCCATTATCGCACACCACCAGGCCGGGCTTGAGGCCCACTGGCAGCAACCACTCGACGGTCTGTTGTTCTATACCCCGCCACAACTCCTGTGCAGTGTGGGGCCTGTCCCCCAAACACATCAGATTCAGAACGGCCTGCTGACATTTACCCCTGGCTGTGCTGAAGTTGGTGGTGAAGGTCTGTCGCTGACCGGATGAGGAGGTGGAAGAATAGGAGGAGGAAGCTGAGTAGGAAGAGGCAACAGGAGGCAAAGAATGATGCCCTGCGATCCTTGGCGGCGGAAGGACGTGCGCCAAACAGCTCTCCGCCCAGGGCCCAGCCGCCACTACATTTACCCAGTGTGCAGTTAGGGAGATATAGCGTCCCTGGCCGTGCTTACTGGTCCACGTATCTGTGGTTAGGTGGACCTTGCCACAGATGGCGTTGCACAGTGCACAGTTGATTTTATCCGATACTTGGTTGTGCAGGGAGGGCATGGCTCTCCTGGAGAAGTAGTAGCGGCTGGGAACGACGTACTGTGGGACAGCAAGCGACATGAGCTGTTAGAAGCTGTCCGTCTCTTACCAGCCTGAATGACAGCATTTCAAAGGCCAGCAGTTTAGAAATGCTGCCATTCAGGGCCAGAGATCGAGGGTGGCTAGGTGGGAATTTACGCTTTCTCTCAAACGTTTGTGAGATGGAGAGCTGAACGCTTCCGTGTGACATGGTGGAGATGCTTGGTGACGGAGGTGGTGTTGTTGGTGGCACATCCTCTGTTTGCTGGGCGGCAGGTGCCAACGTTCCTCCAGAGGTGGAGTAAGAGGCCGAGGCAGCAGCAGAAGAGGGAGCAGGACTGAACCCATTCTTGGTTTTGAAGGTGCTTACTCCACTGCAGCCTGTGTCTCTCATGTAGATGTCTGGTCATGCAGGTTGTGCTAAGGTTCAGAACGTTAATGCCTCGCTTCAGGCTCTGATGGCAAAGCGTGCAAACCACTCGTCAGCACATTGTGTGAAGAAGTGCCATGCCAGGGAACTTCTTGAAGCTGCCTTTGGTGTGCTCGGTCCCTGGTGACGGTGGCCAGTAGCAGGCGAACTGTATTGGCGACGGCTGCTCTGCTTTTGCATCCTGCTTTTGCTACGCTGTTGGCTCGGTCTCAGCACTGCCTCTTCCTCCGAACTCTTAAAGTCAGTGGCACGACCTTCATTTAATGTGGGGTCTAGGACCTCATCGTCCCCTGCATCGTCTTCCACCCAGTCTTCCTCCCTGGCCTCCTTTTCGGTCTGCACACTGCAGAAAGACGCAGCAGTTGGCACCTGTGTTTCGTCATCATCAGAGACATGCTGAGGTGGTATTCACATGTCCTCATCAGGAAACATAAGTGGTTGTGCGTCAGTGCATTTTATGTCTTCCACCCCTGTGGAAGGGCTAAGTGGATGCCCTTGGGAAACCCTGCCAGCAGAGTCTTCAAACAGCATAAGAGACTGCTGCATGACTTGAGGCTCAGACAGGTTCCCTGATATGCAGGGGGTGGATGTGACAGACTGATGGCCATGGGTTTCAGGCGCCACCTGTGTGCTTTCTGCAGAAGACTGGGTGGGAGATAATGTGAACGTGCTGGATCCACTGTCAGCCACCCAATTGACTAGCGCCTGTACTTGCTCAGGCCTTACCATCCTTAGAACGGCATTAGGCCCGACCAAATATCGCTGTAGATTCTGGTGGCTATTTGGACCTGAGGTAGTAGGTTCAGTAGGATGTGTAGCTGCGGCAGAACGCCACGTCCTCTCCCTGCACCAGAGGCTCCACTAACACCACCACCACGACCATGACCGCGTCCCTTATTAGATGTTTGCCTCATAGTTAGCGTTTACAAAGCAAAGTAAAAAGTGGTTAAGTCTGTTAAAAAAAATTAACCGACAATAAAAACCCTGATGTAGGGTATTGCACTCAATATTTTTTTTAAAACTCTATATGATAGCGGTATTTGTGGCCTAAATGTGACACTCACTTACGCACGTCTTATCCCAGATGTGCAGTATATCAGAGGCTTTTTTCACCCCAGTAACCAAAAAGGCGTATTTCTGGCCTAAAAGGGACAATCACTTATGCACGTGTAATCAGAGATGTGCAGTATAATAGAGGCTTTTTTCACCCCAGTATGACAAAGCAGGATTTCTGCCCTTAATGTGACAATCACTTATGCATGTGTAATCAGAGATGTGCAGTA
Organism: Bufo bufo; assembly: GCF_905171765.1. Lineage (NCBI taxonomy): Eukaryota > Metazoa > Chordata > Amphibia > Anura > Bufonidae > Bufo > Bufo bufo. Next base: position 388,229,949 of record NC_053392.1, on the reverse strand, counting down.
TATCAGAGGGTTTTTTCACCCTAACAAAAAAGCTGTATTTCTGTCCTAAATGTGACAGTGACTTATGCACGTGTAATCACAGATGTGCAGTATATCAGAGTTTTTTTCTTTTACCCCAGTAAGAAAAAAAATGTATTTCTGGCCTTAATGTGGCAATCACTTATGCACGTGTAATCAGAGATATGCAGTATATCAGAGGGTTTTTTCACCCCAGTATGCCAAAGCAGGATTTCTGGCCTTAATGTGACAGTCACTTATGCACGTGTAATCAGAGATGTGCAGTATATCAGAGGGTTTTTTCACCCCAGTATGCCAAAGCAGGATTTCTGGCCTTAATGTGACAATCACTTATGCACGTGTAATCACAGGTGTGCAGTATATCAGAGGGTTTTTTCACCCCAGTAAGAAAAAAAGCTGTATTTCTGGCCTTAATGTGACAATCACTTATGCACGTGTAATCACAGATGTGCAGTTTATCAGAGGGTTTTCTCACCCCAGTAAGAAAAAAGCTGTATTTCTGGCTTTAATGTGACAATCACTTATGCACGTGTAATCAGAGATGTGCAGTATTTCAGAGGGTTTTTTCACCCCAGTGTACCTAAGCTGTATTTCTGTCCTTAATGTGACAATCACTTATGCACGTGTAATCACAGATGTGCAGTATATCAGAGGGTTTTTTCACCCTAACCAAAAAACTGTATTTCTGTCCTAAATGTGACAGTCACTTATGCTTGTTTAATCCCAGATGTGCAGTATATTAGAGGTTTTTTTTACCCTAGTATGCCAAAGCTGTATTCCTGGACTTGCTGATAGCCTATGCTGGTGCACTATCGTTGCATAAAATGGCTGCCAATCAGGTATTGATATTGATGAAATGAAGAAAAAAAAGTTCGTTTTAAGCAGTAGTTGGCTCAGGACAGGCTTAAAAAAATTGTGCACTGCACCCACAAAACACTTTTTCTGTAGATCGCTGAGTACATAAACCAGTTCTTGATAAGATCGCTCCCTGATCTCTTCCTCACAGCAGCTGCAGCCTCTCCCTACACTAATCCGAGCAGAGTGACAGGCGGCGCTAAGTGACTCCAGCTTAAATAGAGGCTGGGTCACATGCTGCAGTTGGCCAATCACAGTCATGCCAATAGTAGGCATGGCTGTGATGGCCTTTTTGGTCAAGTAGTATGACGCTTGTTGATTGGCTGCTTTGCAGCCTTTCAAAAAGCGCCATAAAAATCGCCGAACACCGAACCCGAACTTTTACGTAAATGTTCGGGTCTGGGTGCCGAAAAACCAAAAGTTCAGTACGAACCCGAACTTTACAGTTCGGGTTCGCTCAACTCTAGTCACAGCCATTCATTGTAGAGGTTGGCGGGTCCGAGGTAGGGGTGGGAGCAGTTTTGTCGCAGGGTCCTTCATCTAGTAAATGGCGCCCATGTGCTTTTTTCTCCAAAAAACTCTCGACTGCTGAAATAAATTATGATGTGGGTAATAGAGAATTGCTGGCCATTAAGTTGGCTTTTGAGGATTGGCATCATTGGTTGGAAGGAGCAATTAATCCTATTACGCAGTTTGGTACATTTTCTGTTTCCCAAACTTCTGGTATTGATGAGGAGGAAAGATTTTCCTTTTCTTTGTCTTCTATTTGGAGGAAAATTCAAAATAACCTGAAAAATGTGTTATCTTTGCTTATAACTAAGATCTTCCAGGCCCTTTATGAGTTTAGCTGCTCTCCTCTGTACTTTGTATAACTCCAGGGCATCCTTTTTATGGACTGGTGCCTAGAACTGAACTGTGTATTCCAGTTGAGCCTGCACCAACGCTTTGTACAGTGGCAATATTACATCCCTGTCCCGCGAGTCCATACCTATTTTAATACAAGATAAAATTCTGTTGGCCTTAGAGGCAGCTGACTGGCATTGCATGCTGTTACTTATACTGTCTACTAATACACCCAGAATCTTCTCAACAAGATATAGCCTTTATAAATAAAGTTGGGAATGACAGTAGCTAAAAGTGAAAGCAGGTTTAAGCTGATTGATTTCTAAAGGCTAGATCTTATGATGTGAATTAGACAAGGCCCATATCTCTATATTCTATAGAACCCGATATATGAAGGATTAAATCAGCCCCCAACCTTCAGCTGGCTTTAATCTCAGCCAGCCTAGAGGAGTAGAGGGAGGGGGGGTTCAGGTATCCTGATACATTGACAATAACTATATCACCTGCTCAATACTAAGGAAATCCTGAACATATGACATGCTGGGGGGTCGTGAGGACTGGAATTTGAAAACACTGGGGGTGATCTATCCAAAGGGTTCATTTTCATAGCTCCTTTAGAAAATGAAAGGTGGAATCTGATTGGCTGCTATGGACAACTAAGCCAGTTCTACATTACACCAGTTTGATAAATCTCTGCCCACTGTTCTAGAGGATTTCTCATGTGCTTCCCCCATATACTGGAGCTCACTACTCCAGTACATCAAACCTTTCCCTAGGATCCAAACTTTCAAAAGCAGCCTGAAAACACAAATCTTCAGGAAAGCATACAACTTACAATAACCCTGCTACAATTATAGAGCTATATAAATAGCTTCCACTTATAGCTACTGTCTCCTTTGCCCTTCCCTTGTAGATTGTGAGTCCTCATGGGCAGTGTCCTATCCCCCTCTCTATTAGTCGATCACAAAGTTAATCAAAGCTTTTTGTACTTAATGCACTCATATGTTCAGCACCCTGGGATTAATGGAATTATTTTAATAAATACTAATAAATACATAACAGTGGTTTGAGAATTTACATGAAATAAACTTTTAATAATTTTTAAAAAGATAAATGAATGCTGTTTTCAAAAAAGGTACTGTAGCAATAAAAAAAAAAATTAAGTTTAAAGGTAAATATAAATTGTTATTGTAATTTGTTTAGTGCAGGACAAATATAGTGATGTGTATACTGTAATTTTGTTTTATTTTCTCTTCATATAGACAACTTCATATGTTAGACATATAATTAGCAAATGGTTAGGTGGTTTTTGCTACTATATCAAGGAAAATAGTTGACTTCCTTTCTAATTTGGAGTCAGGTCTAAAGGCTTCATAATTCTTTACACTATCAACTCTGAAAGTAATTTCTATTTAATTAGTTGGACCAATGCATTTGCAAAACAATTAAGAATGTAATTTAATTTTAGTTGGGTAAGTATCCAGGGATTTCTTCATTGTGAACTTGTGACCTACAAGCGGAGTTTACTTTGCAAAATATGATTAACCCAATCAATTGCAACTCAATCCAGGCTAGTTTACAGAGCCAATTTTTATTGTTTCTTGTATTTTTGTAAAGTGTTATTTTAATTTACCCAAGAGCAGCATCAAATATGGACAATCAATTAGTTGTTTCACTATAGAACAGTAATGGTGTTTTACCTTATCTCTATTCATGCTCATTGTCTGAGAACAGGTTATTATTCTGTATATTTCCAATTATTTAAATGGTTTTAAATAAAGAGATAATTATTGTAAATAGTTATTGCAAGTGTTTAATGAATCATTGCAAGTGTTTAATGAAAATGCACATTGTTAAGTATTTAATAACTGCAATATAAAAGAAATAAGCTGGAAAAGCTTTATGTATAGGGAAAGAAATAAATCTGTTTATATTGAAGAATACATGCATGAAGAAAATCAACTTCACTGAAAGTCATGCATTATTTACCATAATAATGAATATCTTCATGGCTTCACCGTTCATCTTTATTGAAACAGTTTTTCATATGATACACTGCTTTTCTCACTGCTACAATTAAATGTACTATACACTCTATAAATTAATTCAGCATCCTCTTAGGGATAAAAAATAAATAAAAATAATGATTGCAGCTTGTTATACTGTGTCATTAGCAATCATTATATATATATATATTTTTTTTTCTTGAGAGAGTACTAAACTAACATTTAGAGCACATAGTTCTCCAAAGTGTGGCCTTACCAATATAATTTTTTTATATGATACATTTTTATTTATTACATCTGATAATCATCTCAATGTGTACCTGTTGTTCTATGATTTGTGATTTGAAATGATTGTGGTGTATGCTAGGTAGACAACCATCACATGCAAACATGATAATTAGAGATGACCGAAGTGTCAAAAAAATTTGATATGGCTGCTTTGCCAAATTTAGCAAAAAAATCTTTAATCACAAAGCACATTTCTTTGTAACTATTGGGTGCAATGACAGGGAGCAGCGATTGTGCCACCTCCCATAATTGTATCCCTCAGATGCCACGTTCATACATAATCGTGGCATCTGATATTAATAACAGAGTGCACAATTAAAAAAATACTTACCTGATCCATTTGCTAAAGATGGGCCAGCCGCCGCCATCTTGCTTGAAGGTCTTGCGTGGCCCGAGATAACATCATCATCCTGGCTGTATATGTCACAGCGCACAGGATTTGGGCAAAAGTCTTCAAGCAAGATAGCCGCGGACGGCCTGTCACAAACAAATGGATCTGTTTATTTTTATTTTTTTACACTATTTCATTTTAAATCGATTTGTTACCATGAAGCGCAAGGAAATACGGCTTTGCGGTGAATCAAATTTATCCTGAAATTCGGGTCGGGACTTCGATTCACTCATTGCTAATGATAATACAATTGTTCTAAAAAAAACTGTATGTGCGGCATCCTGCTCCCTTGTCACATTATACTGCAAACTGCAAAAGAATGTGCACCGATATATTTCTATGTAATGTGTACCTTTACTGTATATGCATACACCTGGCAACTGGCCATATTCATACTCACCACTAGATGGGGCTAGTGTCACCCACTATATAAATAGGGGAGATACCATAGAACATTCTAGTCAGAGAAGTGAGGAAATGTAGTGGAAATGTATTGTGAGTACTGCAACCTGTTCAAAGAATGGAGCGGAAGAGTTTGCTTGCTGTGAACTAGAACCGCCCTATGGTTTCATTGCCTAAAGTAAAGTATTGCACCTCATGATGGAATACTTATTTCAAAGTCAGCTAGTGGAGTATAGCGTGAGAAAGACCTTCTTAAAGAAACACCTGTTTGGTCTGTTATTATGTACGTGTGCAGTTGAGAAAGTGCATTTTGTGTATCAGCTAAGTAATAACCATGGCAAGATAAGAACTGTCTTGATCTGTTTGAATTCTTCAGTAAAAGAAAGTGTTTTGCTACACATCTGTCTCATCATTTCTTCTGCACTACTATTGCATTGGAAAGTGCAAGTCTCACAACAACTGGAACCCTGCCTTGCAACGTAAAACAATCAACACCAAGGGCACCTCAACCATCATCAGGCAGAAGGGCCCCAGAATCGGAGATTGCCCCGAAGGGGTAAAGGAGCCGCTGTGTGGAGTTTAAAGGGACAGAAGCCTGGTGAGAGAGACTGACTGGAAAAAAATAATGTGGGGGGGGTCTCTGGCTAAGCGGACTTGGTTGCCGAAAATGTCTGTAAGGCCTCCTGCACACGACCGTTGTGTGCACCCGTGGCCGTTGTGCCGTTTTCCGCTTTTTTTCGCGGACCCATTGACTTTCAATGGGTCCGTGGAAAAATCGGAAAATGCACCGTTTTGCAGCCGCATCCGTGATCCGTGTTTACTGGCCGTGAAAAAAATATGACCTGTCCTATTTTTTTCACGGCCAACGGTTCACGGACCCATTCAAGTCAATGGGTCCGTGAAAGAACACGGATGCACACAAGATTGGCATCCGTGTCCGTGATCCGTGGCCGTAGGTTAGTTTTTATACAGACGGATCCGAAGATCCGTCTGCATAAAAGCTTTTTCAAAGCTGAGTTTTCACTTCGTGAACCGACAGTATATTCTAACACAGAAGCGTTCCCATGGTGATGGGGACGCTTCTAGTTAGAATACACTACAAACTTTGTACAAGACTGCCCCCTGCTGCCTGGCAGCACCCGATCTCTTACAGGGGGCCGTGATCAGCACAATTAACCCCTTCAGGTGCGGCACCTGAAGGGGTTAATTGTGCTGATCACGGCCCCCTATAAGAGATCAGGGCTGCCAGGCAGCAGGGGGCAGACCCTCCCCCCCTCCCCAGTTTAAATATCATTGGTGGCCAGTGCGGCCCCCCCCCCTCTATTGTAATAATAGGTTGGTGGCCAGTGCGGCCCCCCCCCCCTCCCTCTATTGTAATTATTCGTTGGTGGCACAGTGTGCGCCCCCCATCGGCCCCCCCCTCCCTCTATAGCATTAACAACATTGGTGGCCAGTGTGCGGCCTCCCATCTCCCCCCCCCCATCATTGGTGGCAGCGGAGTTCCGATCGGAGTCCCAGTTTAATCGCTGGGGCTCCGATCGGTAACCATAGCAACCAGGACGCTGGTTGCCATGGTTACTTAGCAATAGTACAATAGTAGAAGATTCATACTTACCGGCTGCTGCGATGTTCGTGTCCGGCCGGGAGCTCCACCTACTGGTAAGTGTCATTGCTAAATGAACTGTCACTTACCAGTAGGGGGAGCTCCCGGCCGGAAGCAGACATCGCAGCTCCCAGGTAAGTATGAATCTTTTACTATTGTACTATTGCTAGTAACCCGCTGCCACCAATGATCGGGGGGGTAGATGGGAGGCCGCACACTGGCCACCAATGTTGTTAATGCTATAGAGGGAGGGGGGCCAATGGGGGGCGCACACTGTGCCACCAACGATTACAATAGAGGGAGGAAGGGGGGGGGGGCGCACACTGTGCCACCAACGAATTATTACAATAGAGGGAGGAAGGGGGGGGGCGCACACTGTGCCACCAACGATTTATGACAATAGAGGGAGGAAGGGGGGGGGGGGCGGGGGGGCGCACACTGTGCCACCAAGGAATTATTACAATAGAGGGAGGAAGGGGGGCCGCACTGGCCACCAATGATATTCAAACTGGGGAGGGGGGAGGGGGGGGGGGGGTCTGCCCCCTGCTGCCTGGCAGCCCTGATCTCTTACAGGGGGATATGATCACAGCCCCCTGTAAGAGATCGGATGCTGCTAGGCAGCAGGGGGCAGTCATGTACACAGTTTGTAGTATATTCTAACTAGAAGCGTCCCCATCACCATGGGAACGCCTCTGTGTTAGAATATACTGTCGGAAATGAGGTTTCACGATCTAACTCATATCCGACAGTATATTCTAACATAGAGGCGTTCCCATGGTGATGGGGACGCTTCAAGTTAAAATATACCATCGGATTGGAGAAAACTCCGATCCAATGGTATAAAAGGGACTCCAGACTTTACATTGAAAGTCAATGGGGACGGATCCGTTTGAAATGGCACCATATTGTGTCAACGTCAAACGGATCCGTCCCCATTGACTTGCATTGTAATTCACGACAGATCCGTTTGGCTCCGCACGGCCAGGCGGACACCAAAACGACTTTTTTTTCATGTCCGTGGATCCTCCAAAAATCAAGGAAGACCCACGGACGAAAAAACGGTCACGGATCACGGAAAAACGGGACCCGTTTTTGCGGACTGCAAAAAAATACGTTCGTGTGCAGGAGGCCTTAAGGTAACTTTTATGACGGAATATGCCAGACGGTGGCAGCATATAAAGCGGCAAGAAAACCTGGCCAAGGAGCTGGGTTATGGCCCAAGTGAAATGGCGTGTTTTGATGCAGAGCGGGAGGCGTTGAGGGCACAATTGCAGTGGCCCGCGAGACAAATTCTCCAACGCTGAGTGGACCCTCTGTAAGCGTCCAAGGTGTCAGTGGTGTGCCTGGAGTTCCAGAGGAAAAGTGGACCTATGCCATTGCCAAGGGCAACCGTCGGGAAGACAAAGAGGTGGAGAGAGGTGCAGCTCTCAGGAGTGTCTGTGTTTCCTGTGATTGTGCGCAAGGTTCTAAAGGGTGCGCCTGGAGTGACCGTGCGGGAGTGGTCCGTACTCCAGGCCATGTTTTTTCCGGTGGCAACGATTTCAGTAAGGAGTCTGCCGGTGGTCGTGGTATCAGGAACTCAGAGAAGGCTGGTGATCTCGGGAGAGATGATCTTGGGATATCTTCATCTCCAGAGACTGCAGAATCCACGACGTCAGGCGGTAAGAACATTCCTGTTTTTACTGGGCTGGCAGACCCCAGGACAGTACCCGATGACACAGGTGGTAAGTCCCAGAGGCAAGGAACTGTTGCAAGGGGATGTGTCTATGTGGAAACCGCGTTGTCTGAACAGGCAGGTAAGCTTGTTGCGGCTGCTCCCTCACGGGAATCTGCAGGGGAGAAGGGTATTGTGTTGCCCAAAATGCCCGTGACCAAGGCTAGGCTCGGGGTCGTGAAAGTTAGAGACCCTATGCTAGCCCGGGTAAGGGGTAGCACGATACTGAAAACTAAGACTGATATAGTGATAAATATGCTGGACAGACATGCGAGTTCTCACCAGACGTGAGACTATGGTGACAGCTGGAACTGAAGTGACAACTAGAACCAATGGTGCCAAGTTATCTGCATTGCTTAATGAAAATGTGAAATTATGTAAGCTATGTGATAATGATGACACCCCTATTCGTTTACAGGCTTTGATCAGAAAAAAAGCTACCCCTGCTGGCTTAATTGTATATGTGGTAGGGATGTTGATTGATGGTGAGAGCAGACAGCTGAAGGAACCCCCTATGATAAACGTACAGGAAAGTGAGGCAATGCTAGAAAGTATATCACTAGAATTGAGCGAACACGAACTGTAAAGTTCGGGTTCGCACCGAACTTTAGGTTTTTCGGCACCCGGACCCGGACCCGCACATTTACGTAATAGTTTGGGTTCGGGTTTGGTGTTTGGCGATTTCTATGGCGTTTTTAGAAAGGCTGCCAATCAACAAGCGTCATACTACTTGCCCCAAAAGGCAATCACAGCCATGCCTTCTATTGGCATGGCTGTGATTGGCCAACTGCAGCATGTGACCCAGCCTCTATTTAAGCTGGAGTCATGTAGCGCCGCCCGTCACTCTGCTCGGATTAGTGTAGGGATAGGCTGCAGCTGCTGTGAGGGAGAGATCAGGAAGGAATCTTATGAAGAACTGCTTCTTTACTCAGCGATCTACAGCAAATGTGTTTTGTGGGTGCAGTGCACAATTGTTTCAAGCCTGCCCTGAGCCAACTACTGCTGAAAACAAACTTTGTTTTCCCTTCAGTTAGTCAATACATAATCGGCAGCCATATTATGCAACGATAGTGCCCCAGCACAGGAAATTTGAATGTTTGCAAGTCTAGAAATACTGCTTTGAGACACTGGGGTTAAAAAAACCGCTGTTTCATATAGTGCACATCTAGGATTATCGCTGCATAAGTGACTATTCAATTTAGGCCAGAAATATGGCTTGCTCATACTGGGGCATACTGGGGTGAAAAAAAACACCTCTGTTTCATATAGTGCACATGTGTGATTATAGGTGCATAAGTGAGTGTCACATTTAGGCCAGAAATACGGCTTGGGCATACTGGGCATACTGGGCGAAAAAAAAAAAACTGTTTCATATAGTGCACATTTGTGATTATAGGTGCATAAGTGAGTGTTACATTTAGGCCAGAAATACAGCTTTGGCATACTGGGTGAAAAAAAACAACAACTCTGTTTCATATAGTGCACATCTGTGATTATAGGTGCATAAGTGAGTGTCACATTTAGGCCAGAAATACGGCTTTGGCATACTGGGGCATACTGGGTGAAAAAAAATATAACTCTGTTTCATATACAGGGAGTGCAGAATTATTAGGCAAGTTGTATTTTTGAGGATTAGTTTTATTATTGAACAACAACCATGTTCTCAATGAACCCAAAAAACTCATTAATATCAAAGCTGAATATTTTTGGAAGTAGTTTTTAGTTTGTTTTTAGTTTTAGCTATTTTAGGGGGATATCTGTGTGTGCAGGTGACTATTACTGTGCATAATTATTAGGCAACCTAACAAAAAACAAATATATACCCATTTCAATTATTTATTTTTACCAGTGATACCAATATAACATCTCAACATTCACAAATATACATTTCTGACATTCAAAAACAAAACAAAAACAAATCAGTGACCAATATAGCCACCTTTCTTTGCAAGGACACTCAAAAGCCTGCCATCCATGGATTCTGTCAGTGTTTTCATCTGTTCACCATCAACATTGCGTGCCGCAGCAACCACAGCCTCCCAGACACTGTTCAGAGAGGTGTACTGTTTTCCCTCCTTGTAAATCTCACATTTGATGATGGACCACAGGTTCTCAATGGGGTTCAGATCAGGTGAACAAGGAGGCCATGTCATTAGATTTTCTTCTTTTATACCCTTTCTTGCCAGCCACGCTGTGGAGTACTTGGACGCGTGTGATGGAGCATTGTCCTGCATGAAAATCATGTTTTTCTTGAAGGATGCAGACTTCTTCCTGTACCACTGCTTGAAGAAAGTGTCTTCCAGAAACTGGCAGTAGGACTGGGAGTTGAGCTTGACTCCATCCTCAACCCGAAAAGGCCCCACAAGCTCATCTTTGATGATACCAGCCCAAACCAGTACTCCACCTCCACCTTGCTGGCGTCTGAGTCGGACTGGAGCTCTCTGCCCTTTACCAATCCAGCCACGGGCCCATCCATCTGGCCCATCAAGACTCACTCTCATTTCATCAGTCCATAAAACCTTAGAAAAATCAGTCTTGAGATATTTCTTGGCCCAGTCTTGACGTTTCAGCTTGTGTGTCTTGTTCAGTGGTGGTCGTCTTTCAGCCTTTCTTACCTTGGCCATGTCTCTGAGTATTGCACACCTTGTGCTTTTGGGCACTCCAGTGATGTTGCAGCTCTGAAATATGGCCAAACTGGTGGCAAGTGGCATCTTGGCAGCTGCACGCTTGACTTTTCTCAGTTCATGGGCAGTTATTTTGCGCCTTGGTTTTTCCACACGCTTCTTGCGACCCTGTTGACTATTTTGAATGAAACGCTTGATTGTTCGATGATCACGCTTCAGAAGCTTTGCAATTTTAAGAGTGCTGCATCCCTCTGCAAGATATCTCACTATTTTTGACTTTTCTGAGCCTGTCAAGTCCTTCTTTTGACCCATTTTGCCAAAGGAAAGGAAGTTGCCTAATAATTATGCACACCTAATATAGGGTGTTGATGTCATTAGACCACACCCCTTCTCATTACAGAGATGCACATAACCAAATATGCTTAATTGGTAGTAAGCTTTCGAGCCTATACAGCTTGGAGTAAGACAACATGCATAAAGAGGATGATGTGGTCAAAATACTCATTTGCCTAATACTCATTTGTTAAGTTGCCTAATAATTATGCACAGTAATAGTCACCTGCACACACAGATATCCCCCTAAAATAGCTAAAACTAAAAACAAACTAAAAACTACTTCCAAAAATATTCAGCTTTGATATTAATGAGTTTTTTGGGTTCATTGAGAACATGGTTGTTGTTCAATAATAAAATTAATCCTCAAAAATACAACTTGCCTAATAATTCTGCACTCCCTGTATAGTGCCCATCTGTGATTATAGGTGCATAAGTGAGTGTCACATTTAGGCCAGAAAAACAGCATTCTCATACTGGGGCATACTGGGGTGAAAAAAACACACAAACTTTGTTTCATATAGTGCACATCTGTGATTTTAGCTGCATAACTCTGTTTCATATAGTGCATGTAGCGAAACCAACCTCGCCACTGGGTTTCGGAGGGGCCTGGCTACCAGCCTCTTGCCTCAGTATTATGGCCCATACTAACTTTAAAGGAGAAGACAGACCGGCCGCACAGCTTAAATCTGTCTTTGGAATTGTATTTTATGTTATGTGAGGGTACCCAGATAGCTAATTTTATCCATTCACCTAATAATATGCACTCAGACTTGAGCTATCTGGAGATATGTTAAATGTCTGTGTTTACTGTAAGGGTTGTGACATTGCATGTTTAAATGGTGATTTCTGTCCTGTTGTCCCCACATGTGTATTGGCGATTTCCCTTTGTCTTGAGAGATAATTGAATTACTCCTCGGGTGTCTCCAGGGCAGAGAGCAAGAAACCATGATGCATTGTGGGGATGTATTGTGTCTGTGTATCCTGAATTGCTGCATATCTGTCCTGTGTCACAGTCTTCCTTCTGGTCCCCTAGGGACGTGTCAACCAGATGGGGACCTGCATAAATACGGGCGGGTAGCCCTCAATAAAGAGTTCCTGTTTTTACCCTTTACCAAGTTCAGGCTGGTGTTTGGGTAACTGATCGACGCTGGGGATTGCTATACGCTGAAGATTTACTATACTCCCTTGGCTATAACTACTAGCTCTTGTAAGAGCTGTTCCTGCTCTCCATATTTAGGAGAGGTTCACCCACTGGAGCCTTGTCATAGGTCCAGGGTGGGTAGGAGACGGTGAGACCTCAACCAAGCTTCGGCGGTTCGTGGGGTCTGCAGCGCTTACGGTGTCAAGTGGAGTGCTTGGAGTCTCGGGAAGCACTAGTAGCAACTATCGACGGAGGTACCCGGTCGGGGTGTTAGGAGATTCGTTACATTTGGTGGCAAGCAGTGGGATGGCGTCCTAGTGAGAGGATAAGCAGCTCGGAGACACCTTTCGTGGATTTACTAAATTGAGGGCAACGCTAGTATCCGTACAGCGCCCCTGGCTACAGCAGGATGGAATCGGCTAGTTTTCGGACAGCGTTCTATGACGAGGAGGAGGAGGCAGCCGTAGACTACAGGGATGCAGACAGAAAGGAAGTCTGGTATGATGCCCTGGAAAATGCCCAGCGGCGGCGAGAGTCTCCCCAGTTATGAGCAGCGGCTACAGAAGCGTGTGGCGATGCGGATGGGTCTCTTGGGAGAGCAGCCCCTGGATGACTGGGTAACCGAGCTCCAGAACCTGGTATGTAAGGAGCTTTGGCTAGAGGACGCTTACCAGGCCCTAAGGTGGCATGTCATTCAACATTCCCCCTGGATGGCTGGGCACGACAGAACCGAGGGTGAGGATTATGATGGACCTGGGTTACTATGGGATGCCTTGGAGGAGGACATTGATCTTGGCAGCACGGAGGAGTCTAGGTTTTGGGACATCTACGACTACCGGATGGGCATGCATGTTTATGCTGACGGAAGGGAGGTGAGCAAAGACATGACCCACCTGGTAACAAGAGAGTTGGAGCTAGAACAGACCTACCAACACCTGCCCAGCTCCATTCATCCCCAACCTACTCGACAAGCAGAGCCAGATCTGCCCTCCTACAACTGGGAAGACTTGCCGGCGATACCCCCTGATTCCCTACCAACTCCCAAAGTAGGGAACTTCATCGACTGGTTCTGGGAAGACCTCCCGATGGCAGGTGGAGATGGGACCGAGGTCTCTCCACCGGCCCTACAGAGATGCTGGGCAGTCGGCCCAGGTCCCAAACGGCAGCCGGAGTTTCAGGGAGTTGAGACAGTTGGTCTGACTCACCAGCAGCAGTGTGTTGTAAAGAGAGAAGAGACAACCGATCTCTCTCCCCAACCACAGGGGGACAGCACCCCTAACTCCGATGGTGCAGATGGGACCGCGGTCTCTGCACCAGGCCTACCGGGATGCTGGACGGCCGGTTCAGATCCCCCACCAACCCTGCAGGAATGCCAGGAGGAGGAGGTAAGCGATTCCTCCTCTCCACAGCCGATCTGCAACAAGGTCCTGGGGATAGGATTCCCTGACCACATCCCAGCGGAAGAGCTGGCATCTGGGCAGAGCGCAGTCAGCCTCTGGCCTCCCCTATCCTCTTATCCAGAGCCTGACTCCCCACAGGCTACCCCAGCAGAAGAGCTGGCATCTGGGCAGAGCGCAGTCAGCCTCTGCCCTCCCCTATCCTCTTCTCCAGAGCCGGACATCCCACAGGCTACCCCAGCGGAAGAGCTGGCATCTGGGCAGAGCGCAGTTGGCCTCTGCCCTCCTCTATCCTCTTCTCCAGAGGCTGACTTTCCACAGGCTACTCCAGCGGAATCGCTGGCATCTGGGCAGAGCGCAGTCGGCCTCTGCCCTCCCCTATACTCTTCTCCAGAGCCAGACTTCCCACAGGCTACCCCAGCGGAAGAGCTGACATCCGGGCAGTCGGCCTCTGCCCACCAAGTACCTACAGCTCCAAGCTAGAGAGCAACAAGGAAGCAAGGAGTAGCAGATGCCCCCTCAACAGCTGGGGACATACAGAACAGAGCCAGGCCCCAAAATTCAGCAGGCCCAGTATTGGGTTGTGGGTGGACTGCCAGACTAACTCAGATACCGACCGGCATGAGGTCAGGTATCTGGTTAGTCTTCCCTGGGAGGGGAGATGTGTGGCGAAACCAACCTCGCCACTGGGTTTCGGAGGGGCCTGGCTACCAGCCTCTTGCCTCAGGATTATGGCCCATACTAACTTTAAAGGAGAAGACAGACCGGCCGCACAGCTTAAATCTGTCTTTGGAATTGTATTTTATGTTATGTGAGGGTACCCAGATAGCTAATTTTATTGTATTCGTGTAGTCTGCGTGCCATTCACCTAATAATATGCACTCAGACTTGAGCTATCTGGGGATATGTTAAATGTCTGTGTTTACTGTAAGGGTTGTGACATTGCATGTTTAAATGGTGATTTCTGTCCTGTTGTCCCCACATGTGTATTGGAGATTTCCCTTTGTCTTGAGAGATAATTGAATTACTCCTCGGGTGTCTCCAGGGCAGAGAGGAGGAAACCATGATGCATTGTGGGGATGTATTGTGTCTGTGTATCCTGAATTGCTGCATATCTGTCCTGTGTCACAGTCTTCCTTCTGGTCCCCTAGGGGCGTGTCCACCAGATGGGGACCTGCATAAATACGGGCGGGTAGCCCTCAATAAAGTGTGCCTGTTTTATCCTTCATCATGTTGAGGCTGGTGTTTGGGTAACTGATCAACACTGGGGGATTGCTATACGCTGAAGATTTGCTATACTCCCCTGGCTTTACTACTAGCTCATTTAAGAGCTGTTCCTGCTCTCTGGTTTTAGGAGAGGTTCACCCACCGGAGCCTGGAGCCTTGTCGTAGGTCCAGGGTGGGTAGGAGACGGTGAGACCTCAACCAAGCTTCGGCGGTTTGTGGGGTCTGCAGTGCGTACGGTGTCAAGTGGAGTGCTTGGAGTCCTCGGAAAGCACTAGGAGCATCTATCAACGGAGGTACCCGGTCGGGGTGCCAGGAGATCCGTTACAGTGCACATCTGTGATTATAGGTGCATAAGGGAGTGTCACATTTAGGCCACAAATCCGGCTTTGGCATACTGGGGCATACTGGGTAAAAAAAAAAAACTCTGTTTCATATAGTGCACATCTGTGATTATAGGTGCATAAGTGAGTGTTACATTTAGGCCAGAAATACGACTTTGGCATACTGGGGCATACTGAGGTGAAAAAAAAAACCTCTGTTTCATATAGTGCACATCTAGGATTATAGGTGCATAAGTGAGTGTCACATTTAGGCCAGAAATATGGCTTTGGCATACTGGGGCATACTGGGTGAAAAAAACAACTGTTTCATATAGTGCACATCTAGGATTATAGGTGCATTAGGGACTGTTCATTTTAGGCCAGAAATACGGCTTTCTCATACTGGGGTGGAAAAAACACTGTTTTATATACTGCACATCTGTGATTATAGGTGCATAAGTTACTGTGAAATTTAGGCCACAAATACGGCTTTTGCTTACTGTGCTTAAAAAATAACTGTGATCTACTGCACATCTGGGATTAGAGGTGCATAAGTTACTGTGAAATTTAGGCCACAAATACCGCTGTCATATAGAGTTTAATAAAAAATTTGAGCGCAATACCCTTCATCAGGGTTTTTATTGGCGGATAATTATTTTTAACAAACTCAACTACTTTTTACTTTGCTTGGTAAACGCCAACTATGAGGGAAACATCTAATAAGGGACACAGTCATGGTAATTGTGGTGGTGTTGGTGGAGCCTCTGGTGCAGGGAGAGGACGTGGCCGTTCTGCCACAGCTACACGTCCTACTGAACCTACTACCTCAGGTCCCAGTAGCCG
Organism: Bufo bufo; assembly: GCF_905171765.1. Classification (NCBI taxonomy): domain Eukaryota; kingdom Metazoa; phylum Chordata; class Amphibia; order Anura; family Bufonidae; genus Bufo; species Bufo bufo. The sequence goes on along the minus strand of NC_053392.1, from coordinate 388,213,941 downwards.
CCAGAATCTACAGCGATATTTGGTCTGGCCTAATGCCGTTCTAAGGATGGTAAGGCCTGAGCAAGTACAGGCGCTAGTCGATTGGGTGGCCGAGGGTGGATCCAGCACATTCACATTATCTCCCACCCAGTCTTCTGCAGAAAGCGCACAGGTGGCGCCTGAAAACCATGCCCATCAGTCTGTCACATAACCCCCGTGCATATCGGGGAACCTGCCTGAGCCTCAAGTCATGCAGCAGTCTCTTATACTGTTTGAAGACTCTGCTGGCAGGGTTTCCCAAGGGCATCCACCTAGCCCTTCCCCAGGGGTGGAAGACATAGAATGCACTGACGCACAACCACTTATGTTTCCTGATGAGGACATGGGAATACCACCTCAGCATGTCTCTGATGATGACGAAACACAGGTGCCAACTGCTGCGTCTTTCTGCAATGTGCAGACCGAAAAGGAGGTCAGGGAGGAAGACTGGGTGGAAGACGATGCAGGGGATGATGAGGTCCTAGACCCCACATGAAAAGAAGGTCATGCCATTGACTTTCAGAGTTCGGAGGAAGAGGCAGTGGTGAGACCGAGCCAACAGCATAGCAAAAGAGGGAGCAGGGTGCAAAAGCAGAGCAGCCCGCGCCAAAACAGTTCGCCTGCTACTGGCCACCGCCACCAGGGACCGAGCACACCAAAGGCAGCTTCAAGGAGTTCTGGCATGGCACTTCTTCACACAATGTGCTGACAACAAGACCCGAGTGGTTTGCACGCTGTGCCATCAGAGCCGGAAGCGAGGCATTAACGTTCTGAACCTTAGCACAACCTGCATGACCAGGCATCTACATGCGAGATACGGGCTGCAGTGGAGTAAGCACCTCCAAAACCAAGAAAGGGCTCAGGCCCCTCCTGCTCCCTCTTCTGCTGCTGCCTCGGCCTCTTCCTCCGCCTCTGGAGGAACGTTGGCACCTGCCGCCCAGCAAACAGAGGATGTGCCACCAACCCCACCACCTCCGTCACCAAGCATCTCCACCATGTCACACGGAAGTGTTCAGCTCTCCATCTCACAAACCTTGGAGAGAAATCGTAAATTCCCACCTAGCCACCCTCGATCCCTGGCCCTGAATGCCAGCATTTCTAAACTGGCCTTTGAAATGCTGTCATTCAGGGTGGTGGAGACAGACAGCTACAAACAGCTCATGTCGCTTGCTGTCCCACAGAACGTCATTCCCAGCCGCCACTACTTCTCCAGGAGAGCCGTGCCCACCCTGCACAACCAAGTTTTAGATAAAATCAAGTGTGCACTGCACAACGCCATCTGTGGCAAGTTCCACCTAACCACAGATACGTTGACCAGTGAGTATGGCCAGGGACGCTATATCTCCCTAACTGCACACTGGGTAAATGTAGTGGCAGCTGGGCCCCAGGCAGAGAGCTGTTTGGTGCACGTCCTTCCGCCGCCAAGGATCGCAGTGCATCATTCTTTGCCTCCTGTTGCCTCCTCTTCCTACTCGGCTTCCTCCTCCTCTTCTATCACCTCCTCATCTGGTCAGCGACAGACCTTCACCACCAACTTCAGCACAGCCAGGGGTAAATGACAGCAGGCCGTTCTGAAACTGATGTGTTTGTAGGACAGGTCCCACACCGCGCAGGAGTTGTGGCGGGGTATAGAACAACAGACCGATGAGTGGTTGCTGCCAGTGAGCCTCAAGCCCGGCCTGGTGGTGTGCGATAATGGGCGAAATCTCGTTGCAGTTCTGGGACTAGCTGGTTTGACGCACATCCCTTGCCTGGAGCATGTGCTGAATTTTGTGGTGCAGAAATTCATTCACAACTACCCCGACATGTCAGAGCTGCTGCATAAAGTGCGGGCCATCTGTGCGCGCTTCCGGCGTTCACATCCTGCGCCGCTCTGCTGTCTGCTATACAGCGTAACTTCGGCCTTCCCGCTCACCACCTCATATGCAACAAGCCCACCAGGTGGAACTCCACCTTGCACATGCTGGAGAGACTGTGCGAGCAGCAGCAGGCCATAGTGGAGTTTCAGCTGCAGCACGCCGGGTTAGTCGTACTGCGGAACAGCACCACTTCACCACCAATGACTGGGCCTCCATGCGAGACCTGTGTGCCCTGTTGCACTGTTTCGAGTACTCCACCAACATGGCCAGTGGCGATGACGCCGTTATCAGCGTTACAATACCACTTCTATGTCTCCTTGAGAAAACACTTAAAGCGATGATGAAAGAGGATGTGGCCCAGGACGAGGAGGAGGAAGAGGGGTCATTTCTAACACTTTCAGGCCAGTCTTTTAGAAGTGGCTCAGAGGAAGGTTTTTTGCAACAGCAGAGGCCAGGTACAAATTTGGCAAGCCAGGGCCCACTACTGGAGGAGGAGGAGGATGGGGATGAAGCATGTTCACAGCGGGGTGGCACCCAATGCAGCTCGGGCCCATCACTGGTGCGTGGCTTGGGAGATACGGAGGATGCAGACGATACGCCTCCCACAGAGGACAGCTTGTCCTTACCACTGGGCAGCCTTGCACACATGAGCGACTACATGCTGCAGTGCCTGCGCAATGACAGCAGAGTTGCCCACATTTTAACGTGTGCTGACTACTGGGTGGCCACCCTGCTGGATCCCCATTACAAAGACAATGTGCCGTCCTTAATTCCCTCACTGGAGCGTGATCGGAAGATGTGCGACTACAGGCGCACGCTGGTAGACGCGCTCCTGAGAGCATTCCCGACTGACGCCAGGGGACAAGTGGAAGCACAAGGCAAAGGCAGTGCCAGCACCTCAGAAGGCAGGGTTAGCATGGCCGACATGTGGAAAAGCTTTGTCACCTCGCCGCAACAACCGCCCCCAACTACTGATATGGGATGTGTTAGCAGGAGGCAGCATTTGAACAACATGGTGGAACAGTACCTGTTGACTTCAATGGGGTTTGGGTTTGGGTTTAAGTTCGGGTCCCGAACCCAACCTTTTTTGTACTGACTGATGGTTCTGCCCCATTTAACTTCTGGGTCTCCAAATTGTCAACATGGCCAGAGCTTGCCCTGTATGCCTTGGAGGTGCTGGCCTGCCCTGCAGCCAGTGTACTCTCTGAATGTGTATTTAGCACGGCAGGAGGCGTCATTACAGACAGACGCACCCCCCTGTCTGTAAGGGTCAGCCCCTAGAATACTGTTCTTTGCACAGATATCTTACAATATGGTGTTACATAGACTGTGATTACTTATTTCAGCCACTAGAGGTCACTGTGGCTATGAGAATGAGGAAGCTGAACTGTTGCTGAAATGCCCAAGCGGTAGGAGGAGCCAGAAGTTCCCGGGGTTTGAGTCCTCGCTGGAGGTGGGGGTGTCCTGAGATCTGTGAGAGGATGGCTGCCATGTTAGGAGCCAAATAAAGGCTAGTGATGGGACATGGAGCCTGACTGATGGAGTCCTGAGAAGCTGGCTGTGCTGGAGACAGGCCAAGATAGACTCTGAACTGAAGTGCTGCAGCTGTGACCCAGAGAAAGAGACTTCACTGTGTGTTCCAGAAGAAGTGGGACCGTGTAGAGACCCGTACCAGACTAGTACCAGCCGGATCCTTCTTGTCAGAGGTGGAGAGCTGCATCTGTTGTGACCAGAGAGAGAAAGACAGACAAGCAAGCGACCGGACCTGGATCCAGACTGCATCTTATGGGATCCAAGAGAATCTGCAGAACTGTGAGTGGCACCGGTGCTTATCTGTGATAGGTTATAGAGTCAGGGACTTAGTCAGTACGCTGTAGAAGCGTCCCCTGGGTAGCAGGGCTAGATAGGAGTATGCTAGCTGAGTGTAGCCTGGACTCTGATGTGTATACTGTGAAACGCATTTATTCAAATTTGTGTTCATGTAATCTGTGTAAACCTGTTTATACTGTTAATCCGATTTTCCAGCAGTTACATTTGGTTCTTTAATAAAGCCGGCTTTTGCTTCAGTCTCCTTGTCCGCTGTACTGTACGTGAATCCTGATTTGCGGTCTCTCCCTCCTCTGACCGCTACATGTCCACAGCCAACGTGGACAAGCTCACGTTCATTAAAATGAACCAGGCCTGGATCCCACAAGACTTGTCTGTACTTTGTGCAGAATAGACAGTTCTAACAGTCTCAACCATCCATCCTTGTACTCAAGTGCACTTATTCCTTTTTTTTTTTATATGTCCCAATATTTTGGGGGATACCCCTATGTAAAAATGCAAAATAACACACATCTGTGCTGGCTACCTATTCCTCCTTTGCCACCGCTTCCAACTAGACCGCCACGTGAGCCTACACCGCCACATCCACTTATTCACCGCCTCCTCAACCTCTTCCTCCTACATCATTCTAATTTTTGTTTTTTATGTTTTTTTTATTCATTTCCCTATCCACATTTGTTTGTAGAGCATTTGCCATGCTCTTAAGCACATTTTGCTGCCTTTTGCAGCCCTCTAGCTCTTTCCAGGGATATTTTAGAGCCATTTTAGTGGCCAAAAGTTCGGGTCCCCATTGACTTCAATGGGGTTTGGGTTTAAGTTCGGGTCCCGAACCCAACCTTTTTTTTCAAGTTCGGCCGAACCTGCCGAACCCGAACATCCAGGTGTCCGCTCAAATCTATATATCACATGTACTAGGTGAAGATAAGCAGTCTCCCCAGGGTTCTATGGTTAGTGAGTTCGGGTGCAAGATAGATGAAAGTGGTGTGACCTATAATGTGAACCAGGCATCTGAAAGAGAGCCTGAGCAAGTGCAGGTGGTTCTCACTGAGGGAGAGTCTCCAATGAGAACTGGGTCTTGTGGACCTGATGTTACAAATATGTTCATATATGATGTGATGTTGGGCTGTGATAACGTTTCGTTGTTGTGGAGAAAGGTAGACAATTCTGCAGATAGTGACAAAACTCCTGCAGAACCTGTACTTGCCCGTTTAAATGAAGGTCTACCGTTTAAATGAAGGTCTAAGGGAGCTGCACATTGACTGCCATGGGGAAAGAATGTTGCCTATTGAAAACAATGGTGCTGATAAGAAACATGTGAATGATGCAGAAGTGCAGATAAATGTTGTGAGCACCGAGTGGAGCAATCCTACTCTGGTGAACGTGTAAGAAAGAATAGCAGTCCTAGAGGGTGTATCACACGTACCAGAAGAGGACATGCTTTCTCCACAGTGTTTTATGGGCAATAAAGTAATTTTCCAGGTAGGGATTAACTCGGCAGTGCCCCTAGAGGTCAGCATTAATAATGACACGAGTGACATAGGTGATGTATGTGCTGTGACCATTAGCAACTCCGAGAGGGCGAGAGGGAAGCTACCAGGTCGAAGTCTTTCAAAGTTGAGGTGGTTACTAGTAGCGACCGGTTGACAGTTGTATCTGACATGATGAGCGTTAAGTGGGAGATTTCAGCCTAGTGTCTGAGACCCATACCCAGGCCATGGTAAATGACCTGACATGTCAGTACAGCTGCAAGCAGGAAGAAGATTCCTTCCTCTCTATACCGTCCCTAGATCTGATAAAGAAAAGACTAGCTGTCTTTACAGAGTCACCGAAGAAGGCTGCAGAGAGGTCAAGGGAGGAAACCCCGAAAGAAATGAGTGAGATGAAGGGTCTACGGCCTGATATCCAGGTGAAGAGCAAAGGCGCCAAAGAAATACAGAAAACTGCGGTAGACACCGATAAAGTGCTTGTAGGGACTCTGGGTGGAACCCATGCAGGATCTCCAAAAAAGAATGGTAATATTCCTAAATCTGCTGCCGCAGATCCCAGCGAGGAGGCCCAAGAGCAGGGCGCTTCCGACAAACTGGTGCGAAATAATAAGAAAAAATTGAAAAAGTTTGACCGGCCCCGGGCTGAAGAGAACTACATCTTGGCCCGATATACTGAATAACATGACCAAATGAAGGAGAGTGCTCTGGAAAAAGAGACCAAGGCCCTCTCCTTGGCTAGAGCCCTTGAAGAGGCGCAAGAGGAGCTAGATGAGTTTAAGAGGCTCAACAAGAAACTCAGAGCGGAGATGGAGGATATTATGAGCTCAAAGGATGACGTCGGGAAGAACGTCTATGAGTTGAAGTCTAAGCCAGAGCCTGTTAAGAAGGGATCCAGAGATGGTTGCGCTGCGTTGCTGACCGAGGCAGAGAAGACAGAAGATCTTTCTGCTGAACCTGTTGATGAGGCTGATGTGGATGCAGAGGCCAAGAGACTCGTGGCAGTGGGTAACCAGGACCTGGTCCCAAAAGACGTCCCCTCCACTTGCAAAGCCGTTCAAGTAGCCAGCAGCCTGCTGGGGAAGGAATACGAGGAGATGGACGACCAGCATGCAAATTCTGTCTACTACTGTGGGTTGGCTCTCCTGAATTCTTCTGGAAAAGAGAACCGTGTTCTAAGTGAGCTTCTGAAGAAAGTGCCAGAAGTTTACGAGTCTGGTGAAGTCCCTGTTGTCCCCGGTACCACCTACCTCGATGAGACAGAGGAAAAGGATTTAAGAGGGCAAGTATATGATGCCGGGTCAAAGAAAACCAAGGCTGAAGAGGTTAAGGACGAGGTGTTGGAGTACGTGAAGTCCTCGGGTGCTGCAGTGACCAAAGGAACGGCTACCGAAGTGGAAAAGACCACTAAAGAAGCAGAGGTCTCTGAAACTGCCACCAAAGCGGCAGAGAAACAACTGCTGAAAAGAAGGAAGATGTGAATCGGAGGCACGTAAAAAAAGCAAGCAAGGATAAGCCTGCTCTGCTTAAGGAGCTCCGCAAGGCAAAGGAGAAAGGGTTGGGACACGACCATGAATGAGACCTGTTCAGTCCAGAGTAGCAGCAGTCCAAGAAAAGACGTGAGGAGCATGTGCAGAGAGTACCAGCTCATACGATGGGCAAGAAAATCTCATTGGTCTTTTCGGCTCTGTAATAAACTCATGAGGGTGACAAACCAAGCGCTGTTGTCCTGGGTTTGGCAGAAAAAGGGGGAGACTGTAGGTCAGGTCGATGCCCGTTCCAGAGCATCTAGATTTGATGCTAGTGTTCACCCCTACGGGCTTGAACAAAAAGGGGGGGGTATGTGAGGCAGTGACAAGCCTCCTGGTTTTTAGGGGAGATATATGGCAGGATTTCACAATCAACAGTTCTGAAGAAAGACCAGGTGCAGTAATCACCTGGGGATAAAAGAATCCTCAGAGTGTGAGAGGGTGGGGACTTGCACACAGAAGGCTGGAGTGGCTCTGTGTGGTCTCAGCCGGGAGGGCTGAGAGACCACTATCCCCCAAGAGACACTAGTGTGGGAGCAGCCTGGAGGCTGCTGGAGGTTGGGCTGGGAAAGCCACATCTCATCACGGGTGTAAACTGTGTTATGCTTTAGGTGAGTCAGGGAAACCTATGTGTTTAGGTAGGGCCCAGACGGGCAAGGCATTTTATTTTGGCTTTGTATGTTTTTTCTTTATGCCGTGTGCCACAATAAAGCACAGTTTGGCGCCTAAATCCTGGTGTTCGTGAAGAAGTGTATGGTTGCAACACCCGAAAAAGAGCTAATTCCCCACAGGGTCTCTAGCAAATTATATATATTACTGCCACACACAATAGTCCATAAAAGGACTTTTGGGTCTTTAACAAGTATAATAACTAAAATATTGTTATTTCAATCCCTACACTAGCTCTCCCTTCTGCTCTCCAGCTCTCCCTGACTAATAATGAGCCGAACACATGTCATCGGGTGCTATATAGCACCTGATGAGACGTTCCGGCCAGCCAATCACTGTAATGCAGGCAGCCAACATGGCTATGGCATTACAGTGAATGGTAGTACTTATCTGCACGTTTATTGGCTGCGTAGCAGCCAACAAATGTGCGGGGAGGAGACTCGAGCACCGCGCTCAAGCATGCGCGGTGTTCGGCAGAACACCGTGATGTGCCGAGCATCGAAATGCTCGAGACGAACTAGTGTATGCTCACCCAACACTATTTGTTACATATTGTACTTTATGACATTGATAAAATTGAGTCAAACATTTTCATTTTTACTATAACAAAATACCAAATTTACCAAAAATTTTGAAAAATTTCCACATTTCAATTTCTCTACTTTTATAATAGATAGTGTAAGCCTGCAAGGAGGGGTAGCGTACGGTTCTGGACATTCACGGAGGCACAGATGACATAAAGTTCACGTCACTTTTATTTAGGGTCCGGTTTTAGGAGGTTTACATCAACACATGCTTTTTAGTGGAACCCAGGATTTCCAGTATTGCAGTAACAAATCACAAAACAAAAGCCTTCCCGTCTGGGACTAACTAATAACACAAAGAGTTTGTCTCACCTAGGCTACAGTTGTTAGGCTGACGTTCACACAGCAGGTAGTTTGCTCACTGTTCCTCAGTACTCACTGCACCGTGTGCTACCCTTGCAGGCGTTCTCCTAAGTGAGCCACAGTACTCTGTATGAAGTAACCTAACTAGGTTAACTGCCTTAAGGTGTTTCAGAGAATACTGACAAACTGGCCTGGAAGAAAGGGAACGGTTGCTCCCTCTGCTAACCTTAACGACCGTTCCACATAATCCAGGCCCCATGTATTTCCAGAAAGAATCCTGCCTAAACAACTAAGTTTGTTCAGGCCACAGCACTCCCTGGATTACACTTACTTCACCCAGGTGAGAAATCTGGGTGAAATATACCTTCCTTCCCCCAGTATTCCACCTGCATGACCACAATAGTAATAACTCCAAAAATAGTTATTACTTTATATTCCCCATATGTCTACTTCATGTTTGGATCATTTTGTGAATCACATTTTATTTTTGGGGACGTTAGAAGGCTTAGAAGTTTAGAAGCAAATTTTGAAATGCCATTGTAAAATGGAGATGAAATTTCAAAATTTCAGTTTTTTGGCAGATTTTCCATTTTAATCCACTTTTTCTAGTAACAAAGCAAGGGTTAACAGCAGGGGCATCGTTAGGTCAAAACATTCGGGGCTGGAGCCCCGAATGTTTTGTCCAGTGCCCGAATGTTTATGCTGGTGGTGGGCATAGGCATCGAGGTTGTGTCACGGCCGGGAAGCGCTATACTCACCTCTTCCTTCCTGGTCCTCGGTGCTCCACTGTAAAGGCTGTGCACAGTGTGAGGCCACGCTGTGACCTCACACTGTGTGTGCCCACACAGCAGACTATACAAGAGGATTACCAAGTGGGGGCGGTGAAGAGCGGCAGCATCCGGAGCAGGAGCAGTGTTTTTTACTTGCTTTTTTATTTGGGGGCTGATGGAGGCACTGGGGGCTGAAAAGAGGCTGCTGGGGGGCTGATATGAGGCATGAGGGCTGATATGAGGCACGGGGGGCTGATAAGAGGCACTGGGGGGCTGAAGAGAGGCTTCTGGGGGGCTGAAGAGGGGCACTGGGGGCTGAAATGAGGCAAGGGGGGGCTGAAGAGGGGCATTGGGGGCTAATGTGAGGCACTGGGGGGCTGAAGAGAGGCATTGGGGGCTGATATGATGCACTGGGGGCTGATATGAGGCACTTGGGGGCTGATGAGAGGCACTGGGGGCTGGAGAGAGGCTGCTGTGGGGCTAAAGACGGGCACTGGGGGCTGATATGAGGCACTGGGGGCTGATATGGGGCACTGGTGGGCTGAATAGGGACACTGGGGGGCTGAAGAGGGGCACTGGGGGCTGATATGATGCACTGGGGGTTGATATGAGGCACTAGGGCTCTTATCTGAGGTCTGATTGGGAGTCATTCACATTGGGGTCTGATCTGAGGTCTTATTGGGGTCTTATGAACATTGGGGGTCTTATTGGGGCTGTCAGCTGAGGTCTGATTACCATCGGGGGTCTGATTGGTGGTTTGACGTCAAGTGTAATGAAAAATATTTTTTTCTTATTGTCCCCCTCTAAAACCTACATGCGTCTTATGGGCGTGAGCGTCTTATAGGGCGAAAAATGCGCTTAAGTTTAAAAATGATTTCTTCTCCCTTCATTATATTGATATTGCGGGTCTGTATATATGTATGCAGAGTGTATTTGTGTATATATATATATATATATATATATATATGTGTGTGTGTGTATGTGTATATTATACAGTATATACATACATACACGCGCGCGGTGTGTGTGTGTGTTTGTGCTTTAGGGTGCACACCCTAATGCAATAGGCTGTGCACGCCTATGCTGGTGGGATTATTATTTTTTATTAAACAATCCCTAGCCATCTGGGCAATCCCACAGATCATCCCCCAACCCCCCTTGTACTTTTTCCGCTACTTGCAGGCTGCGCAGGCAGGAGTTCAGAACTTCAGTCACTTTGGTCCGAAGTTCTGAAGTCATTCACGCGCAGCCTGCAAGTAGCAGAACAAGTACAAGGGGAGTTGATGGGTTCCAACTTCTGTGATTAGTTTATAGTTGTTGTTTTTTTGTGATGTAAGGTGACCAAAAATGCCTTTTTTGACACTTTTTTTTTTTTTTACGGTGTTCACCTGAGGGGTTATTTCACGAGATATTTTTATACAGCAGGTTCTTATGGATGTGGCGATATCTAATATGTATACTTTTTTATTTATTTAAGTTTTACACAATAACAGCATTTTTTTAACAAAAAAAAATCATGTTTTAGTGTCTCCATATTCTGAGAGTCATAGTTGTTTCATTTTTTGGGAAATTGTCTTAGGGTCTAATTTTTTGTGGAATATGTTAAATATCGTCCAGCATTTCTTAATTTTTCAAGAAATGCTTCGGAAGGAGTCCAACAAAATATGGAGAGTTCTTGATGAAAAATAAAAGTTAAAAGGATTTAATTTGCATAAAAAGAAAGAGTTACAAAGTTTAGGAAGAGAAAAATAAGAGCACAACAAATACATTGTAACATAGTAACATAGTACATAAGGCCGAAAAAAGACATCTGTCCATCCAGTTCGGCCTGTTATCCTGCAAGTTAATCCAGAGGAAGGCAAAAAAAAAAAAACCTATGAGGTAGAAGCCAATTTCCCCCACTTTAGGGGAATAAAAAATTCCTTCCCTACTCCAATCAGGCAATCAGAATAACTCCCTGGATCAACGACCCCTCTCTAGTAGCTATAGCCTGTAATATTATTACGCTCCAGAAATACATCCAGGCCCCTCTTGAATTCCTTTATTGTACTCACCATCACCACCTCCTCAGGCAGAGAGTTCCATAGTCTCACTGCTCTTACCGTAAAGATATAAACCTCCTGGCACTCTGGAGGGTTGCTGCTTGGAGTCGGGTTCCCACCCCGTGTAGTAAATAAAATAGAAAACTCCAGAAATGTGCGTTTGTATCAAAGAATATTTCGTTTATTATGAAAATGCGGCGTCGTGATGTGACGTTTCGGCCACTTAGGCCTTTATCAAACTATGTGAAAAATACAAAGGGAGGGTGATAATTACAATCATGTCAGATATCCAACATATGGTGTACAAATAAATCTATAATACATACAGGAATATAAGGAACACAAAATGTCCCACAGGTCGATTCAACATATTGCAATCCATAACATATTATTTTGAAAAATACGACAAGAGAGGAAAAGAAAGCAGCACGTTAGAGGGGAAGGGAAAAAAAAAAAAAAAGGAAAAAGAAAATTTCAAGTCAGCACTTCCAGTGATGAGAGTCTACATGAGCCATGAGTCAAGGAAAACTGGGAGGACGACCCTGATGTAGAGCAGTTAAGGACAACTATTGTATAGAGAGATCCAAATACTATCTGGATATTGTGTCGCATCAAAGATGGTTGGAAGAGGTTGTTGGCAGGATACATGAAGAGCAAGGTGATCTGTGATGTCGGTGTAAGTGGAGCTATGGGCCATGGTATGTATTCACACTACTTAAATGGATCGCAATGTAATAAGCATAAAGCGCTATAGCTGTATTGGGAGATGGAGCTTACCTACTGCCGCTGTCGGGAGATACGCCAGTTGTAAATGCGCTGTGAGATGCTGACAGTGTGTATCCACACACTAGATGAGGAAGCGCTGCGGTGTCTTTAAAATGCCCGCCTATATGTAGGGTGGGGGGGCGTGTGCGTAGCTATGCGGAAGGTCAGAGGCTGATGATGCGTTCCATTAGTTGCGTGTCACGCGTCTCTAGGCTGGGGCGGATGTGACGAGGTGCGCAACCGGAAGTATGGTGCGTTCCATGATGCGTTCCATTAGAAACCGGAAGCAGTGCGTGCCACCGCTTGCGGTCCAAAACGGAACTGCTGGAGATAGTATTGATGTGAATGGTGGTGAAGTGATTGATGCACAGTGTGAAGTCTACATCGGGAATGTGTATAAATGATGGCCCAAGAGTTTATATAGTAAATATGCTTGGATGTGTAGAATCACTATGTGGCAGGTAGTGTATTGAAATATCGGACACAATAGCTGTAGGAGGGTGTCTATATTCGTAAAAGGATACCAAACCTTAATCAAAACCGCCCCAAAATCATTATACCACCTGGAAAAAATAGAGAGATATATTATTACCAAAGCATGGTAGTATATGTACATATGGCGACAGTGTAAGTTTTATCCATTATGACTTCATCACTTTTGTATAAGAGAATCATGTAAAGCACTGTATGTCGTAATCCCTATTGAGCCCCTTTGGTTCCAAGCAGTCCATCTTGTGGATCCAGAAGGCTCCACGTTTTTTTAGTTGTGTGATCTGATCGTATCCCCTTCTGTGGGGTAGGATCTGTTCGATAACCTGAAATTTGAGTTGCGCTAAATTGTGGCCGGCTGTTTCAAAATGGGCAGGTACAGGGAAAAGTAGATTTTTGCGTCTAATTGAGGATTTGTGCTGGCATATGCGATCACGAATTTTTTGGGTTGTTTCTCCTATATAAACCTTGCCACATGGGCATTTTAGCAAGTAGACCACAAATGATGACTCGCATGTAAAAAAACCTTTTATGGGAAAACTTTTTCCGGATTGGGGATGGTAGAAATGAGTGCCCTTGAGGACATTGCTGCATTGTTGGCAGTGAATGCACGGAAAAGTTCCTGTCTTTTGTGTTGTTAGAAATCTCTGTTTTAGGGATATTATGCAGTGGGCCGATATCTGCTTTGACTAGAAAGTCTCTTAGGTTTTTAGGTCTACGATTGCATGCTAAGATAGGGTTTTTAAATTCTTGTACCTGGGGAAAGGCTTTTTGTAAAATGGACCAATGATTTCTAATGCTGTTCAATATTTTTCTGGTGGTGGGGTGGTAAGTGTGGACAAATGGTATACGGTTAAGGGCAGTTTTGGGTTTCCTGGGGGCGGTAATGGTCGTATCTCTGAGGAGGTGCTCTGGATACCCTCTTTCCTTGAATCTGTCTGCCATTTCGGTGAGACTGGTTTGTACTTGGTCACTGGATGTGACAATGCGTTTGATCCGTGTGTATTGAGAGGTTGGAAGTGATTTTTTTGTATTAAGTGAATGAAAACTTGTATAGTGTAACAGATTGTTGCGATCAGTAGGTTTGCGATATAGATCCGTGCTAAGGGTACCGAATGAGGTTTTGGTAACGGTCGTGTCTAGGAAACTGATTGAAGTGGTATCGGAGTGAATGGTGAATTGTAATTTATGGTATATGCTGTTGAGATAGTTATGGAAGTCGGTCAAGGATTCAATGGAGCCCCTCCATATGCAGAAAATATCGTCAATATAGCGTTTCCAGGTGAGGACGTGTTCAGAAAAACGACTATCAGGATAAATGAAGGATTCCTCAAAGTCGGCCATATAACAATTTGCATATGGAGGGGCCACATTAGACCCCATCGCGGTCCCCTGGCATTGTAAATAAAAAAGAATCTTCGAAAAGAAAAAAGTTGTTTGTGAGGACTAGTTCAAGAATGTCCATATAGAAGGATATAGTGTCTGAGTTGTATAGATGGGCTGTGAGACATTTGGAGACCGCCTGTAGTCCCTTAGGTGTTGGATCGAGGTATATAGGCTGGCGACGTCCCAAGTAACCAGTAGTGTATCCTGTGGTAGTGATGGAAGGTTGTGAATTATGTGAAGAAAATCTGATGTGTCGAGTACGAATGATTTCGTCTGTTTGATCAATGGGGTCAATGATTTTTCCAATAGGATGGATAGTGGTGACAAGATGGAATTGGTTGAGGCCACGATTGGTCGCCCTGGGGGATTATTAAGGTCTTTGTGGATTTTCGGTAATGTGTACAGAACCGGAATCACTGGATTATTGTTTGACAAGAAAGTTACCGTGGCGTTATCAATGATGTTGAGCATATGGTAATGTTGTACGACCTTGTGTATTTTATCTCTGATTTGTGGGGTGGGGTCGGCCGTAAGTTTACGATAAATGGTGACATCATGTAGTTGGCGGTAAATCTCAGTCTTATACTGGGCTTTGTCCATTAAAACCAGTGCTCCCCCTTTGTCCGCAGGTTTAATGATAAGGTCTTTTCTTTTAAGTAGGGAGAAAAGTGCTTGTGTTTGGACATTATTGAGATTATTTTGATATTTGTATTTACCCATATGGAGGTCTTTCCTGAATTGGGTCATGTCTTTTTGAACCAGGGAAATGAATGTCTCTATGGCCGGTTTGTTCTTGGGTGGCATATAGTTGTAATTCACAACCTTCCATCACTACCACAGGATACACTACTGGTTACTTGGGACGTCGCCAGCCTATATACCTCGATCCAACACCCTAAGGGACTACAGGCGGTCTCCAAATGTCTCACAGCCCATCTATACAACTCAGACACTATATCCTTCTATATGGACATTCTTGAACTAGTCCTCACAAACAACTTTTTTCTTTTCGAAGATTCTTTCTATTTACAATGCCAGGGGACCGCGATGGGGTCTAATGTGGCCCCTCCATATGCAAATTGTTATATGGCCGACTTTGAGGAATCCTTCATTTATCCTGATAGTCGTTTTTCTGAACACGTCCTCACCTGGAAACGCTATATTGACGATATTTTCTGCATATGGAGGGGCTCCATTGAATCCTTGACCGACTTCCATAACTATCTCAACAGCATATACCATGAATT